>NW_025384385.1:0-4027 GCF_016433145.1 Gracilinanus agilis
CTCCTGTGCACCGCGGACACCGCAGCGGCCGCTGCCGCCGCCGCTGCCGCCGCAGCCGCCGCAGCCGCCGCAGCCGGAGACAAATTAGTGGAACTCTGGGGCTCGGCGCTAGGGGACACTAGCCCGGGTGGGGTAGAGGACTCATAGCCCGAGCTGGCGGCGGGGGAGGATTCGGAGCCCTGTGGGGAAGATTCATGGACCTGAAAGACAAAAGGAAGGGGGGAGGACAAGTGGAGACTAGGTGTGAGTGCAGCTGCTGTGAGGCCGAACCAGGGGAGCAGAGTCTCTCAGACGACCCGGCTCCTACAGCTCCTCGGATCACAGAAGAAGGGAGGCCTAGGCCGAAGCTGCAACCCCGCCCCCCACTTCCAATTAGTGCAGGAATTTCTCCAACACTACCCCATTCCCAGAATCTAATGCATAGGCTAGGTTCCAAAATAAAAAGGGGAGAAAAAGAGACCATCGTCTCCCCAGGATGCCCCAGCCTGCCCAAGTACCTTCATGTGCTTCCTCAGGGAGCTGGGATGGGTGTAAGATTTGTCACACATCTTACAAAGATAGGGCTTATCCGAAGTATGGACGTGCATGTGCTTCTTCCGATCGCTGCTGTTGGCAAAGCGTCTGTCACAGCCTTCGAATTCACACTGGAACGGCTTCTCTCCTGGAAAGCATAAACAAGCAGGGCTTGATGATAGTAAACAAATAACTTGGACTTGTAATCCACTCCATAGCGGATGCCTATTTTGGGGGAGGGCGGAGGAACCAAGGGTTGTTACTATGGTCTTCGATAGGGACTGCGGTTCATTTTAAGATTTTGCATTTTCCTTTTTCAAGGAAGAACATGACCATTATGCTTGATTTTTTTAAAAAAAAGTTCATTTCATTCTGATGTCCTTTTGCTGGGGGTGGTGGAAATCTTAATGAATATTATTTGGCGGTGGCCAGGCTGTAGAGGGTTTTGTTGGGTTGTTTTTTGTTGGTTTTTTTTTAACAGTGATGGATCGATCTGTATCTTCTAATAAGTTTGTCTTAGCATCGATAAGCTGTTATTATGACAAAATATTTGTAGTATTTTTAAAAAATCACACAGACTGCTGGGCTTAGTTTATTTCTATCTGAGGCCAGTAGACGATTAAATTTAGGGTTGTTGTGTGTGTTTTGGTAAGGGGGCACAGATGGGTGACTGCCCCATTATTTTTCAGCCAACATCCTGCAAAAAGAATTACTCTG
Source organism: Gracilinanus agilis (assembly GCF_016433145.1). Taxonomy (NCBI): domain Eukaryota; kingdom Metazoa; phylum Chordata; class Mammalia; order Didelphimorphia; family Didelphidae; genus Gracilinanus; species Gracilinanus agilis. The sequence continues at coordinate 1,231 of NW_025384385.1, forward strand.
ATTTCTGCCATCAACTCCATTCCTTTTCCTTTTCCTTTTTTTAAAAAAGTAAAGCTTAGAGAAGAGGTACTATCTTATCTAGGGATGTTGCAGGGAGGCGCCGATCCTGTAGAAACTAAGCGCCTTCCAACCTCTCACCCCAACCTCAGTTTAATTTTCATACGGTTTTTACGCCCTATTGCCTGAATTCCAAATGCTTGGAGTAATTTAGAGGTGTGATAACTCAAACATCCCCCTGGTTGGAAGGGGAACCATTTAACATTAAATTCCATTAGCACCTAAATTGTTTTTTAAAGACATCCGTTCAGACACAGTGACTTTAATGCAGGCATTTCATGCAAATAAATTTCTCAAATTTTAAACCTTGTTAAAAGCTTGTCTAGCACCTAGTATCCCTCCTAACACAGAAGAGAACAATAGGCCTACCGCTCGTCCGGTTTTCGAGTAAATATTGATGGTGGAAGTTGCTAAAATATTTGGCTTTCCATTATGAAATAGTCTGGCACAATTCTGACTGGGACCTGGTAATAGATGAATAATATATGAAGCTGGGAGACGTGTTTATTTTGCGACTCTCTCTTCTCACGCGATTCCCCCACCAGGAGCCGCGCTGCTCTGCTCTAAGCTGACCAGGTTTTTAGTTCAAGTTTTGGGAATCGCAAATCCTTCGTTGCCCATTACAGACTTTAACAAACTGTTGCAAAACTCACTGTAAACCCCCGCAAATAACCTCGAGTATGACTTTTAAAACACTTTTAAAATGAAAAATGTTTTATTACCCAAACTCACACCAGTTAAACTTAATAGGAAGCAGTCTCGGAAAGGAACTTTTCGACCCTTAAACAAGGCACATGAAAATATACACATATGAGACAGAAAACACAAACTGGAAAAATAATTACCAAGCTATACTGTTCACCAAATTAATAGACTTTTGGGTCGTCTTTGTGTGTGTGTGTGCGTGTGTGTGCCATTCATTCACACCAATCTTTTTAGAGCGTCTTGGAAAATTAACTGTTCTCATTGTGAAAGGCTGAATATTTTTGAAATCTGAAAATTCATTTTCTTAACGGGATATTTCAGATAACATTTAAACAACAAAAAATAGCCCTCTCTTCTCTTTCCAAATACACACACACACACACACACACACACACACACACATACACAGAGTCTAGAAGGTCCGAGGATCAAGGCCCCTCTCTAATGAAATCAGATACTTTTTTCTTTTCTCCTTGAGCCTAAGGAGAAGCCCCACATTTCAGCCCCTTCCCTAGTACCCTAGAGACAGCGGACTCAGCAATTACCTGTGTGGGTCCTTTTGTGTATCTTCAGATTTTCTGAGCGGGCGAAAACTTTCCCGCAGCCGGGAAAGGGACAAGGAAACGGCTTCTCTCCGGTGTGCACACGGATGTGGTTGACCAGTTTGTATTTGGCCTTGAAGGGCTTGCCCTCTCGAGGACACTCCTCCCAGAAACAGATGTGGTTACTCTGTTCAGGGCCCCCGACATGCTCCACTGAGACGTGGGTGACTAGCTCGTGCATGGTACTGAAAGTTTTGTTGCAACTCTTCTTGGGATTGCTCAGTTGTTCGGGGTCGATCCACTTGCAGATGAGCTCCTGTTTGATGCACTGCTGCCTCATGTATCGGAAAAAGGCACCTGGGTGGTGGTGGTGGTGGTGGTGGTGGGCGGCGGCCGCTGCCATGTTCATGCCCATGTTCATATTCATTGGGCCGTATTGGTTGTGGAGCTGGGCGGCCGAGTAGGGGTCAGTCCGGGGGCTGGACACTTGGCGGTACTGGTCCGAACGACCAAACACCTCTCCCGGCAGCCCCAGCCGCATCTGCCCGTTCAGCACATTCTGAGAGCCGTGGGGGCCGTGCTGCTCATGGATTCCTGGGAACAGAAGGTGGCTTTGGGCATCCGTGTGAGGGTGATGCAGGCTTCCCGCCCCTGGCCCGAATAGCCCATGCTGCCCACCCGCCGGAGCCGAATCTCCAAAACCCCGACTGCGGAACAGAAAGTCCCGGGTGGAGTTAAAGGGTGCTCCCGAATAAGAGCCTACATGAGCGGCGTGGGGTCCCAGGGCTGCTGCGGCGGCGGCTGCTGCGGCCGAACCTGGGTAGCCCCCCGGCCCTTGAGAGGTAAAAGCCGAACTCTGGCCAGGGGACAGATCGTGTGCCCCAGGGTTGAGCTTGAAGGCGCCCATGTGCGCGGCGGCCGAATCCACGAAGCCATTCTGCGCTGCCGCCAAGCTTAGCTCGCGGTCCTGCATCTCCGCAGCCGCGGCAGCTGCGGCAGCTGAATGGTGGTGGTGCCGAGCGAAGCTGCCCACCCCGATGGCCGGGAACTGCGGCCCCGCGTCCAGCAGCATGGTCAGCCCGCTCCGATCCTGCTGCCGCTCCTGCTCGGCTTCGGGCTGCTCCCCCCGGAGGAGGCGCTGGCGTCTACCCCGGCTGCTCGCGCAACTCTCGGGCGGCTCCTCCTCTTCTCTCGGCTCCCGGCTGATCTCGGCTGTGGCGGCTCCACAAGCTGCAGCAGCCGCAGCCGCGGCAGCGGCAGCTTCAGCCTCCGCAGCCTCTGGCTCCTTTGAGCTCCGCTACTCCACTAGCCTCCGCCGCCGAGCCGTTGCCGCCACGGCTCTAGCAGCCCGGAGCTGCTGTTTCGAGCTGCTTGGGTTGTGGAGCAAAGCCGGAGAGAGGAGGAGGAGGAAGAGGAAGAGGAGGAGGAGGAGAAGAAGAAGAGTCCAAAGCCAGGCGGAGAACCAAAGTGTATTAAAGGAGCTGTGGCGGGGG
>NW_025384386.1:0-1090 GCF_016433145.1 Gracilinanus agilis
AATTACTTATTCTTATACTCTTGTGGTTTTCCCTAACTAACTCTGTATTCCAAAGATCCCTAAACCTACCTTTCCCTAAGGTTGTTAGTAATTCTAAACTATATATGTGTTAGTAATTATAATACAGCTATATACAATGCCTATATACAAGTAAAAGTTCCATTGATGTCTATCAAATCAAAAAACAAACAATGGATCTTTTGATATGCTCGAGATCCTAGGATACTCTTCCATTATATACAGATATTCACATGCAATATGTACATATGATACATATATACATGTATATACATTATAGAGACTCTCATTTATCTACATGAGGTCTATGTCAAGAAGTGAAAAATCAGTTTTGTGTTGTGTCCAATGAACTAATAAATGCTGATACATGTATATACTTACCCATACTGCATGGATCTTATGCCAACACTGGAGAACCACAATTCTCCTTCTGTAGCAATATGTAGTGTGGCATGCAAGCTACCATATGATATCTCACTTGTGTATTGTATGGTTATGTACCCAATATTATAACCTTACATAATTCTTCCAGTCCTCTTCCTTCATAGTGTTTAATAAAGATTACTGTACTCTTGTGATTGTCCATTACTTTGTGCCACCCTTGCCGTGGTTACTGCAGCTTATAGCTTTTATGTTCTTTGTTTTTTCCTCTGTACTACATTCATACTTGCCTGTTGCCTATCATCTTTCCAGGTGGTTGTCTTGTCACCTTCTTAAACAGGAACAGTAGTTGTTATTGTGTGATTGTGTTGATTATCATTGTATTATTTTTGTGTTGCAAAAAGTTTTTCCAGTGTGGTTTTTTTTTTTTTTTTTGGATTTCAAGCAGCTCAATATTCTTCAACAGTACATTCTGTATGCTGTGGATCTGTTTGTGTATTTATTCTATGTTGCTCTAAATCAGTTGGTGTTTCATGGTGTTCTTCATTTACAGCATATTCTTTTTTTAAACATTTATTAATATTTATTTTTTAGAAAAGTTAACATGGTTACATAATTCATGCTCTTTCCCCTTCACCCACCCACCCCCATGGCTGATGCATATTTCCACTGGTTTTAACATGTCATTGAT
>NW_025384387.1:0-6312 GCF_016433145.1 Gracilinanus agilis
AAAAAAAAAGGGTTATAAAAGAACCAAAACTAGAACCAATAAAGAACAGGATAAATAGGCAAGTCAATGCTATGGGGGACATAAAGTTCTGAAGCCTTCAAATTAATCTACCATTTCAATCCCATTTCTTGGACAAAGTTCACTTTAGCATTTTCTATATTTTTAAACCTATTTCCTCATTTTCCTTTGTTCATTTCCAGATCCTCCTTTTTCTCCATTCTTCTGTTTCTTTATTCCATTCTTGTACCTACAACACTCAACTTTTTTCTTCCTAACTTCTAATTCTGCTGCTTTCCTGTCCTACAACTTTTTTGTCAGTATTTACTGTTTACTATGTTTTAAGCACTATAAAAGTGCCAGGCATACAGAGATACAATCAGAGAGTTCACATTCTAATGGGAAAGAAAGAAGTAACTGGGTACATAATTCCATATTTTACATTTTATAATTCCAGTTATATTTTATGATTCTATATTTCATAATGAACATTTCCATTTGTTTTCCCACAGGTATCTCATACTCAACACGTGAAAAAAGAAAACAGTATGGTCCCATATTCAGAGGTATATGTTCTAAGACCAATAGCAAATGGCTGAAAATTTAGACATAAAGAAACATCTATTGACTCCCATATATGTGTGCTCTCGCTCCCTATTCTTGCCCCTCCAACTGGTGCTCCTTGGCTGCTCATCATTTCTCCCAATCCCAACAACAACCACAAAACAAAAAAACACCTCCAAACTTATGAGAAAGAATGCTATCCACATCAAGAGAAAGAACTGTGGGAGTAGAAACACAGGAGAAAAACATATGATCTATCACTTGTTTATATGTTTAAATGTTTATTTGGGGTTTTGGTTTTAAAAGACTACTCTATTACAAAAATTAATAATATGGAAATAAATATTGAGTGATAATACATGTCTAACCTAGTGAAATTGCTGGTCAGCTCCAGGAGGGGGAAGAGAAGAAGGGAGGGAGAAAGCATGAAATCAGGTAACCTTGGAAAAATACTTTAAATTAAATAAATTTTTTTAAAATACCCCCAATAAAGTGAAAAGTGGGGTTAAAAGAAATTGTTGCTGGAAGCAGACCTCTGCAGTTCAGGGTACTTTGCAGTGGACTTATAGCCCTTTGGGCTAACCACGGATAAGTGAAACCCAGAAAGCAAAACCTCAGATAAGGGGGCCCCACTAAATTTCCCAAAACCTATTTTCCCCCTACTTCTAATGAGAGAAATAAATACCTTCCTACCAAGGTTCAAAATCTTGGAATCAACCATGTCTCTTCCCTCTCCCACATTCCTCTATATTTATTTAGTTGCCATATTGTCAATTCTACCTCAATAGCTCTGGTATATATCACCTTCTGTCCACTTATACAGGTTTTACTCTGGTTTAAGTAGACTTTAATACCTCTAAGACTACTACTGCAATTGCCATCCAGCTGGTCTACCTAACTCTATCTTACCATCTCCAAACTATCTTCTACCCAAATACCAAAATGATATTCCAATGACATATAAACAACCACTTCCAAACATACCCCACTTCCAAAATCAAGAGTACTCTATTTCCTCAAAATATAATTCTATTGGGCATTTAATGTACTTCACAATCAATAAACATTTATTAAGCACTGACTGCATGCCAGACACTATGCTAGGTGCTAGGTATACAAAGACAAAATGAATTAATTGCTGCCCACAAGAAGCTAATTATGCTCTAGTGGAGGAAAACTGATTTCATACTGTACCTACATATACACACTATATTTCAGTCAAAGTAACCTACCTGCTGATCTCCATACATAACATTACATCTGCTTGCTCTCCCTTTATTTCTTAAAAACCCTCGTTCCATTCAAGGTCCAGTTCAAGTGCCTTTTCCTACATAAGACTTTCCTTAATTTGTCACCATCGACAAGTATTAGTGCTCTCCATTAACACTGAAAATAATTTTGTATAACTATTTTATTTGCATACAAGTTTATTTCTCCCAGAAGACTATAAGTTCCTGAAGTGCAAGAAGATGTTTGATTTTCCTGTCCATATCCCAAAGATCTAGCACAAGGATTATACATAATACATGATTAACTGATGTTGGTTGAATTGATTCCATTTTCAACCATTTTCAACCTCTCTTTCTAGAAATGGTTTTGTCAATTTAAATAGAAGAAAAAAGGAATGACAATACTTTTATGCAAAGGCCTAAAAATAGGAAGCAAACTGCTGCTGTTAAAAGTCTTAAAATGTGATTTATTCTTCATAAGGATGTGTTTACTTTTTAGTTATTATTTTAAAGAATATTTTTCAAAAATTTATTTTTATTTACCAACTAACTTCCATCACAAAACCATCCTAAAAACAGGTCCATTTTTATTAATTAAATTCACACAAGTATTTCCGTCTTTAGACAAATATTATCCTGATACTACAATTTAGTTAAATCAAAGTTCATTGTACAAAAATCATCATAAAGATCTTTTCCCACCTAAGTACAAGAGTGTTTATTTTTGTGATTAATTTAAAAGAGATCATAAGGTTCAGAATAGTTATTTTCTCCCAAATTAGTATCACAATAACTATATAACATTTGATAATATTAATGTATTTCTTGCTTTGGAAACCAATTATCAAACCATTTTATATATCACACAAAGATGTCTAGTGTAATGCAGGATTTATGCAAGATCTCTTGCATTTGCAAATTACCCTAGGCAATCCTGGCAGTTAGGAGAATGGAACTTTGGCCCAGCAGGTGCCAGTACCAAGACCTGACAGTTTGAGCTGGGACTATAAATACCCCGGCTGAACCAACTTGGGGGTTCTGATTTCCTTGACCTCACCCAGACACTCAACTACTCCCTGGACTTCCCCTTGGGAACCCCGGGAGGGGAAAGGGAGGTTGAAGAAAGGTTGGGTTGTGTCTCAAATCACCAGCTACCGTAGTTACAGGCTCCCTAGCCAGGTGACTCACTTGTACCACCAGCTCCCCTGTTATCAGCCACATTACCCCCTTATTACACTAGTTAAACAATAAAAACTTTGATTAAAAAAAAAGTAGCACTGAAAAATCTGAAGTAGTAATTCCTCAAAAATAATTTCTTAACCTTATTAATCCCCATAACATGTATTTGGAAACAATAGAAACAAATTTTAATTTGACAAGTAAAGATTTTTTACATACTTCTGAAAGAATATGAAATAAAAGAAATGAAATAACCTTGGTTTTGGATGGTAACTTGTTAGTGTTCCATTTATAGTGAAATGACATTGATAAGTTCACAGTAAGAAAAAGGGTAGTAAATATAAACTCTGAACAGCAGAAACAATACAAAGCTATTGACATTTTCTACTCATGACAGTTGCATTCAGCAGGAATGCCATTCCAGCCTATACCTAAGGCTTGACTCTAAACTGTACAAAGAGTACTATCGATGAAGGACTTATATTTAACTTTTACCATTTCTAGATTCAAGATCATTGATATTTATTATACAGCTTATAAACATCTGCTTTCGAAGACCAGGGCTGAATTTGTTTTAGAATTTATTTACTATGTATTTTTGACGATTTGTATTCCGGATAGATTATGGGAAAACATTCATTGCTAGTGAAACAATTCAGCCCTCCTTTACTTATAGCCCCAGTGACACTATGTACTTTAAAATTTTACCATGCTTGTCTACCTTTTCTAATGGAAATATTATTAATGAAAGCAGAACAAATAATTTTATAAATGACAGTATAGTGACCAGAACTAATTCTGCCCTATTTTTACATCAAGATAATTAATTTCACATACTTTTTAACTTTTAAAATTGATACATTAACTGCTCATATTAGTCAAGTAATATGTCAATGTTGATTTATTGTTCTCTAAGATATCAATGAAATATTACTGCTGTCTTTTTCCTAAATGTAATTTATAGGGGAAAAAATTTAAAGTATTTATAAATTTAATTATTTATGCACATTAATGCTTCAGCATAAGGAAAACAAGGTAGTGATAAATAACAAACCTTGTACACAGAAATTTCCAGCCACCACAAATAAGCCATTCTATTCCTCTTCTTCTGTAAGTTACTCGGGCCCTTGGTAATGTGTGATAATCATTTTCATCATTTTCAAAACCTTCTTCAGACATCATTAGTGGCATTTCATCCAAATGGGATGATTCATCTTCTAGCTGATACCTAGTTAAAGAAAAAGCAAAGTTAGTAAAAAATACAAAAGAGCCTTCAATGCTGTTGCTTTATCCTGTTACTTTTAAAATCAGATTCCCTAGTCACATACACTACTATATAAGCAGTTCAATGGGCATCACAATTATGTACTATGTGCTCCCATATTTGATAGGCCAGACATTCCCAGGTTCATACAGCCTGATGAGAAGTAAAATCTTATTATTTCTCAACTTCCAAATATGTCCAAAAAGAAAGGAATCAATGTTTAAAAAATGCTGAAACATGGAGAAAAAACATAGAGTATTCGTATCTTATTCATGTCACATTGTTGTGAGGAAAAAAATGTAAATGTAAAGCACTATACAAAGTTGAATTGTTATGTGCAACACTGATAGCTTACTGTCTATACTTCAATATTTGTTATAAGTGTGAGCAGAGCAATTCCATCAGCATACTATAAACAAGGACTAGATTTGCTTATAATTTTTTAAATTATTTGCAAGGCAGTATTTTCTTACTATGGGCTTTTTGAGAAGCCTTACCCATACCCACAATGTTCTTCCTCCTCTACTTCTTAAAAACCCTAATTCCATTCAAGGCCCATTTTAAGTGCCATCTCTTATATAAGACTTTCCTTAATTTGCCACCATCAACAAGTATTAGTTCCCTCCATTCACACTAAAAATTATTTTTGTATAACGACTTTATCTGTATATAAGTTTGTTTCTCCCAATAGACTACAAGTTCCTGAAGGGCAAGAAGTGTTTGATTTTTCTGTCTTTATCCCTAAGATTTAATAAAAGATTCTACTGCTCAAGCATGAATGTACAAGATAGTTGTGGGCCATCTAGCAAAATTCAAAACAGTTAACTCTTTCTGAACTGAAAAGGGAAAATATCCAATTTCTCAAAGGACTCTTATTTAAAATTCTCTTCAAAGTTAGACATTCAAATTAACATAACATAGGATAAGGAATTTATGCCTACAAATAGCTAAAAGGCAATTTAGTCAGTCAATGAATCAAGTAGTCAACCAGCATTTCTTAAGTATATTAGGCACTGTGCTAAGCACTGGCAATAGAAAGAAAGGGAAACAGACTTCCGGGTTAAGATGGCGGCAGAGTAAGAAGCAGCTCTTAACCTCTCCTGACCGAAACACACAAAACTCCTCAAGGGGACATAAAAACAAGTCCAGACAAACGGAGGAACCCCACAACAGGGCACAGCGTGGAAGGTACGTGGAATCGAGACATTTCCAGGCTATAAAGGGGTGAAACAGCTCTCACTAAATCGCGGGCTGAGCAACCACCCCACCCCGACCCCCTCCACACACATCTATAGCGCCGAAGCGAGCTAAAAAGAAATAGAGCGAGTTTGGGGCACCCCTCGAGTCATTGGCAGCTCCAGGTTCTGTTCCTGAGAGCAGCAAGATTTAGGACCCCAATAAGCCAAAGAACGCACGCGAAATCTGAGCGCGGGAGCAGAGAGTGGACGCAGGGCGCAGAGCACGGGCTGAGAGCACAGGCACGGGCGGAGGCGTGGGTGGAGGCAGACACAGCCAGGAACTAAAGCTCTGAAAACCTGAGTGGGGAACCAGCGTGGACGGGTATACGACTGTGGAAGCAGCGCCCTGAGACTTGTAAAGAAACCTCCTGCAGAGGATCAAGCAAGGGAGTCCACCAGGGGGCTTGACCTTGGAAAAAACCAGAACTCAGACCTCAGGAGCCAATAGACCCCGGACAGACACTGAGCCCGAGGATAAACATGAGAAGCTGCTGGGCTAATGATGGCTACCCAGTCTCAGGAAGCTAAGAAGAGAAAGAATAACAACAAGAAAAAGAAGCCTTTAACACTCGACAACTTTTACACAGAGATAATCCAGACAACCGAGCAAACAGAGGAAGAGAACAAACAAGCATCCGGACCCTCCTCAAATAAGGAAAACTCCTCACAAGCTATGGAAGAGTTCAAAACTGAGATTTTGAGGAAAATGGAAGAGATCTGGCAAGAAAATAACAGTTTAAAAGGTAGAATCTTGCAACTGGAAAGTGAGGCTCAAAAACCAAATGAACTGATAAGCAAATTGAACACCAGAAATGACCAGATTGAAAAGGAATACCAGAAG
>NW_025384388.1:0-2437 GCF_016433145.1 Gracilinanus agilis
TTATGTTATAATTATATAAATATAATTATATAAGTTATATAAATTTAATTGTTATAATTATATATACTTTGATTGTACATTGTAATTATATAACATATGCATATATTTATATATAACAAAGCATATTACAAACATATCTTATTTATCCTCATAACTACGCTTGGAAGCAGATGTTTTATTGCCTTTAGTTTATAGATGAGAAATCAGAGGCAGAGAGAGGTTAAGTGATTGATCAGGGTCACCCAGCTAGTAAATGCTTGAGGCTAGATTTTAATTCAAGTCTTCCTGCTTTCAAGGACAGAGTTCTATCCTCTGGGAGACTTAACTGTTTTGTAGATAAACACTTAAATAAATAGGAGGCAATTGGATGATGAAGAAAACACACAATAGGAAAGATTGGAAATATCTTCTCAAAGAAGATGGTGCATGGGCTAAGTCTTGAAAAAAAGGAATAATTTTAAGAGCCAGAAGTAAGAGTAAAGTATATACTAGGTATGAGAAACAGCCTATGCAAAGGTTTGGAGATGGGAAATGGAATGAAAATTTCAGACAAATAGTGGATTTAGCTAGAATGTACAGTACATAAATGAATGGACAAATCAGTGATTAAGCATTTATGGAGGTCCCTATTGTGTGTGAGGCACCAGAGTGAGCCCTTAAAGGGCAATGGGGTGAATTAGTTTAGAAAAGTTTATTGGCCAAAACAAGGTTCTAAGATAACTTCAAAGGACTCCAAAGAAAAAAAAGAAGAAACTGTAGGAATCTGATTTCAGATCAAAGCATGCCATCTTTCACTTTCTTTCCTTCATGAGATTTTAATGTATGCGTGATATGTGTCTTCTGTCACAGCATGGGGAATATGGAAATATGTATTGCATGAAAGCACTGGCATAACCTACATCAGACTATTTACCACATTGGAGAGGAGTGGGGAGGGAGAGGGAAAGAGAATCAAAATCAAAAAATGTCAGAAAACAATGGTCAACATTTTTTTCTACATGTGATTTTTTTAAAGGTTTTTTTAAGTTTAAAAAAATGATCCAAGAGAGAAAAGAAAAGAAAAGAATGGTGATGTCAGACTATAAAGAGCTCTAAAAGCCAAGTAGAAGAATATGTATTTTATCTTAGAGAAAAGAGGGAGTAACCAAAGATTATTAAGCCTGAGAGGAACGTGCTCAATCTTATACTTTAGGAAAATTATTTTGGTTGCTGTCTGGGAGATACATTGAAGGTGGTAAAGGCTACTTCAATATGGCAGACAAGGGGGTGAGGAAGGTTTGAACAAGGGTGGGTATTTGTTTTTGTTTTTGTTTTTGTTTTTTAATTTGGAAAATTTTATTTAATTAATTCATTTAGAATATTTTTGCATGGTTACAAGATTCATGTTCTTTCCCTCCCCCTGCCCCCTCCTGTAGCTGACACGCTATTCTACTGGGTTTTACATGTGTCATTGATCAAGATCCATTTGCATATTATTGATATTTGCACTAGGGTGATCATTTAGAGTCAACATCCCCAATCAGGTGGGGATCATTTGAGTAGGAAGAATGGACAAACTGACAAGATACTGTTGAGATATCAACAATAAGATTTAACTATTTAACGATAAAAAAATAAGAGTCCAAAATTAGACGTCTAGAAGGATAGTGATGCTCTCTCCAGAAACAAGGAAGCAACCAAAAGAAAGTGGTATCCTATAAATGGGTACTCAAAAGTAAATGCACTTCAGATATACATACCTATATATATACACACCCATATATGCCTATAGAGATAAGATATATAGATATTTGTATGTAAATATTTGTACAGACACATTTTGTTTGTGTAGGTTTTTAAACTGTGATTTTTGAGGTATGGAGAACTTCCAGTGGAAAGTCTCTAATGGGGCAAACTTATTAGTAATTTATTTATTACATAGTTGCCTGAAGCAATGACAGATTCATTGAGTTGCCCACAGTCATACAGTGAGGATGTGTCAATTCCAGATTTTCTGAACCCCAAGGACAACCTTCTCTCCTCTTTTAGGGGTTGCCTCCCCCTAATGGAAATAATTTTAAAAATGCCTCCTTCCTCAGTGGAGAACTATATATTTAGAACTATCACTCCCTATATAAGGTGAAAGAAAGAAACAATTATCTAGATGGTTGACACTATATATACACATACATTCATATGTTTACATTGTGTATTCCTCCCTGAATCAACCAGATAATAGAGGGAAAAATGAATCAAGGGTTTGGATGAACCCCCCAATAACTGTCTTAATTCTACATTTCAAATGATATCTGGAACGTGTTTCCTTTGCCTTCATGATCAGCCCTTGTCAATGAGAATATCATTTCTAAGGATTTCCACAAGAGAAAATGACAACCATTTCAATGTTTCCCTTTATATATACATATATATATATACACATATATATATACACATATAT
>NW_025384389.1:0-4680 GCF_016433145.1 Gracilinanus agilis
ATATATGTATATATATTTATATATTTTAATATATACATAAATAAAATACTACATATATGTATGTAGTATTTTATTTTTTTCCCATTTAGATGTAAGAATCAGCTTAAGCTTTAGGGAATTTCCCCCAGGCTACTCATCTGTGTATGTAAAGGACCAGAGATTGTGAAAAGAGACTAGCTTATTAGAGGAAGGGTTCTTATATAAGAGGGTTCTTAATTTGTGCACGTGTGTGTGTGTGTGTGTGTGTGTGTGTGTGTGTGTGTGTAAAGGATTCCTCTCTGAAGTCCAGGCTAGACTCTGTAAGGAGGAAAAGGGGTTTTTTGGGTTCAGTATATTAAAAGATGGTCACCAGAGGATTAAACTATTATCAATCCTCAATTAAGAATAATCTCAAGTCAAAATTGACTTTTTTTTTTATTTACAATTAAGTTTATTTACAATTAAGAAGAGAGAGAGGAACTAAGGAAATAAGAATATAACTCAGTATGTAATTTACTATGATCCTCTAATTAATCCAGGTAGATCTAACTAACCCTCAGCGGAGAGTCAGAGAGCCAGAGACCTGGAGGTGAATGAAGCAAAAATTCATTCACAGAGTCTATTAAAAGAAGTTTCTTAAGAGAGGTTCAGGAAGATTCAGTATTTAAACTTACCACGTGGAATTCAAAAGAAGATATTTAAAGTAGTCTCACCAAGGTCTCAACACTCCTTCTCAGACCAGAAGAGCTTCTTCATCAGCCTCCCTCTTCACCAGAAGCTCCCATCTGACTGAGGACCTTCTCCTTTTAGAGGGGTCACTTATGCATCACTTCCTGTGCCTCCCTCCTAATTTGCATGTCCAATCACAATAGATGATTCTCATAATACTGCCTAGGGGGCAGTCAGTTGATTCTTATATGTCACCCACTCTAGTACACATGGGTTAAAGACCTCCCAGAATAAGAGGTGCTCTCATCTTTTGTGATTAAATCTAAAGATGGGCAGTGTAGACTTAATCTAATTATCACAACTCTGGACCCTTTCTCAGAAGATTAGTTTTTAAATTCATAATAGAAAATACATGGGATTACAAAGGAAACTAATTCTATGGAACCAAAGATGTATTTTTTTCTTTTCTGAGATCATGGATATCCTGAAATCTATCATTCTACTCCTCCCTGTAAGGTAGGAATTAGAATCTCTGATTTAGAGGTCAGATTCCTCCAGTACTGAACCTCATCTGAATGCATTGGTCTAGGCTAGAGAAGGACCCATTGAAAGAGAGAGAGAGAGAAAGGCAGACAGACAGAATAAGAGAAAGAGACAGACAGAGAGACAGAGACAAAGAGACAGAGAAAAAGAGAGAGAGAGAGAGAGAGAGAGAGAGAGAGAGAGAGACTGTTCCAGCCCTCTCTGCCCCCTTTGTTCATTGTTATTATTATATTTAATAGAGTTTTACAATTTAGGAAGTGAAGGCCTCATCATTGTCTCAGCAGGTAATACAATTAATATCATTAATTAATGTTATAGGTGGAGAAACAAGCCCCAGGAAATAAAAAGACTTCTCAAAGACCTTCTCAAAGGTTACTGGTTTTGCAGAGCCCCAAGTCACCTTGCCTCTGCAGATGCCTGATTGGTGACAATTTGTATTATCCTTTAGATGTCCTGGCCTTTTTTTTTAACCCTCACCTTCTGCCTTAGTATCAATTCTAAGATAGAAGAGTAGTAAGGCCCAGGTAATTGAGGTTAATTGAATTGCCCAAGGTCACATAGGTGGAAGTATCTGAGGCCAAATTTGAATTTAGGTTCTCCTATCTCCAGGCATGGTGCTCTATTCACTCTGCTACCTAGCTGCCCCTGACCTCCCACCTTATTCTGGGGACTGGGGACCATTAGATTGTAAACTCCTTGAGGACAGGGACTGTTTTTTGCCTTTTTTTGTAATCTCAGAGCTCAGCACAGTGCTGGCACATAGTAAGTGCTAAATAAATGCTTGTTGATTGATTGATACCTCAGTTTTTTCTTTTCAAGCCCAGGTCCTCTCTTATAACTTATCAGGTCTTTGACTTCAAGGGATGCTCTTCTTCTCTATTTCAGGCACCCTTTCTGGTGCTTTCTGCCTGCAACTGACTGTTACCCAAAGTGGCTCTTGCCACCAGGGTTCATTTTCAACAATCCCACTGTGTGCTGACAGAATGTGGACCATCTGGTTAACTACCTAGTCCTTCTTGAAGCACCAGGAAGGTCCCCTTTAGTGCTTCTGAACTTTAGCTAAATTATTCATTTGAGGTGATAAGATGCCATGTAAAAACGCTGTCCTTCCTTCACCTGCAGATGCTTAATATTTAATGTATCCTGAATGCCCATCCAGTGCCACTAAATATTTTAACTTTAACACTGTGGGAACATGAAATGTTTTGAAATGAACTGAATGTAGAATCTGAACCTCTCCCCTTCTCTCCTCATTCTTCTCTCTTCCTTCCCTTCCTCACCCCATCCCTCTTCTCTTCCCTCCCCCCTTCTTTTCCTCTCCTCCCCTCTCCCTTTCTCTCCTCTGCCTTTCTTGAGGAGGGCAGGTGGTTTAAAGGTTCTGTTTTTGTTTGTCCACAATACATCCGTCAAAATCCAACGAGCCGCTTAGCTTGTGTGCGTAAATGATTTCAACTCCTCGAAGTCTTGTAGGCTCTTCAATTAAAGGCACTGGATTGTCTCCAAAGTTCCCAATTCCCTACTGGCTCAGGCAAAGCATGATAACGACTTATTGCTAATATAGTCATAAAGCTGTTATTTGCATAAGTAATATGAAGCTAATGTGTGGATGAAATTAAACTTTAAAATGAAATATTGTTAAAACAAAACGGTTAATGAATCTGGACACTTTCCTGAACAGGTACGTCTGACAGCTGGTGGGAACAGATAAGTGTAATTGGCCAAGTTGAGTCAAAATCAATATTGAACATGGGAGAAGGAGGTGGAAGAGTTTGACCAAATTCTCATTTATGTGCTCGTCACCTTCCCAGCCTCATTTGTTGCTCATCTCTGGCCCTGAGCTACAACAGGTTTCCAAGTCAGGGATTGCATAGTTTTAGCTCACCAGGAGTGAGATGTCATTGGCTCTTTCCATCCTCTTCTGGGCAAGGGAATGATCTGAAATGGAAAGTCAGAGGAAGAGAAGAGAATAAGCATTTATACTATGTACCATGTACTATGCTTTGGAAATAATAGCTTTAAAAACAACAAAAACAACAACAACAAAAAAACCCTTGTCTTCCATTTTAGAATCAATACTATGCATTTGGTTCCAAGACAGAGGAGTGGTAAGGGATAGGCAATGAGGGTCAAGTGACTTGTCCAAGGTCACACAGCTAGGAAGTATCTGAGGTCATATTTGAACCCAAGACTTCCCATCTCTAGACCTGGCTCTTAATCCAGTGAGCTACCCAGCTGCCTCCTTAAAATATTATCTTAATAAATCCTTGCATCAATCCTGTGAGGTAGGTGCTATTATTATTTCCACCCCCATTTTACAGATAAGGAAATTGAGGTTAGTGGAATTGCATAAGGCCACACAAATATTAAATTTCTGTCCTTAAATTTGAACTCAGGTCTTCCTGACTCTAGGGCTAGAACTCTATCCCCTGAGCCACTCTGCTGCTTCAAGAGAGAGCTCTTATTGCCTCTAGGGCAAGGACTTCTTCTTTAGGTTTTAGAAGGAATTGAAAGGCAGTTGGGAGAGCTCAGCAGCCTTGGGTCCAGACCAAGGGAGAGACATGATGGATGTTTAGACCCTAAGCCGACTCCACTTGAGGAACACACCTGAAGCTTCTTTGGGACACAAGTTCCCAGAATTACAGACCTCAGAGTGCCAGAACTGGACAGGCTCCTGTCCAATAGATTCCTTTTATGGACTATTCAGAAGACATCACTCTCAGTTCCTCGGTCCAAAGAGTCTTCCGCCTGCCCACCCTGCAGCCTGAAATGATTGTCAGTCTTGCTCAATTCCTCTGAGTACAATGAGTGTCTTCAAAAAGACAAATGCCTCTGACAGCCCCCATGCTTTGGCACAGCCTGTCCTCTCTGCCTGGAAGTCACTTCTTCCTTCTTTCCACCTATAAGAATCTGTATTTCCCTTCAAAGCTCAGCTTCAGGGTCACTCATCTCCTACAGGAAGCTTTCCTTGATCTCTTTAGCCTTTAGACCTCTTTTCTTCACTGTGTGTTTCACTCCAGTAGAATTAAGCGCCTTGAACTCATCCATAAGCATTTATTAAGCTGTCCCCAGGCTAGCATTGGGAGGAGAAGACTGGGCAAGAACAATTTGTGCCCTCAAATAGTGTTTTGGTCTTCCTTTGTATCCTCTGGGGCTCAAGATAGTGCCTGAGGCACGATGTAAATGTTGGTTGCCTTTGTGCCAAGAACTGGGCTAGATCTGAAGTGGGGGGTGAGGGATGATAAAAACGAAAATGACTTTAATCAAGCTTCTTTGGACTTTAGTAGGGGCTTAGCAGATGTGGAAGGAAGGAAGCAAGGAAGCAAGGAAGGCAGGCAGGAAGGAAGGAAGGAAGAAGGGACAGAAGGAAGGAAGGAGGGAGGGAAGGAAGGAGGAAGAAAGAAAAAAGAAAGAGAAAGGGAGGAAGGAAGAAAGAAAGAAAGAAAGAAAGAGAGAAAGAAAGAGGGAGAGAAAGAAAGAAAGAGAGAGAAA
>NW_025384390.1:0-5906 GCF_016433145.1 Gracilinanus agilis
CCCGAGCCCGAGCGCGGGCCCGGCGCGCTCGGGGGCAGCGGCGCGAGCATCAGACGCGCCTGGGACGACAATCCCCCCTCTGGCCCCCAAACCCTGCCCCCCATTCCCCTCTTCCCCTTCGCCTCATTTACATACCCGGCTCGTCGGCTGCCAATCAGAGGGTCCGCGACGTTACCAGCAGCCAATCAGGAAGCTGCGGCGGCGACTGCATCGCTCGCGCTCTCGCTCCTCCCGCGGCCGGCCCCTGGGTCGCTAGAAGCTGCACTGACTCTTGCGCGCGGTCCGGGGGTTGCTACTTTCTTCCTCTTCAGCCCCGCCCCTCGGAGGCTCCGCCCTCAGAATGCGGGATTGGTCGGCTTCTGCTAGGGGCGGGGTGATGGAGGAGGCGGGGCCATCCAGGGGGCCGGGCGCCCAGAGCCGGATTCCCGAGACTGGGAGGCCGGGTCGGGGGCGCTTGCTGGTTGGCCAGCGGTGTCTGCTGGGTCTCAGCTGTCGCTTTCCGGGCTTGGGAGGGCGAGGTTGGGGGTCCGCTGTTGGGCGTTTGGGAAGGGATGGATGAAGGTGCTGGAAAAACATATTCCCTCGACCCCCAAAAAAGGGGACTGGGTCTTCCCTTTCCTTCTGGGGTTGACAAGACCCCAACATGCACCTGTCTAGCCAGGACCTCACCACCGCCCCCAGTCCCAGGATCATCCCACTCCCCCCACCCCCAATGTGGAAAGAAAGCTCCTGGGAGAAATCGCTGAGCCCCTTTCCCCTCCCCCCCAACCTTGCAGCCTTAAAAAGCGGCCCGAAGGAGTGCTGGGAGTGGGGAGGAGGAGGAGCCCTGGGTGGAGAGGCTAAGACACTTGTTTCCAGTTCCGGGCTCTGTTTCTCGGGGTGGTCCGGAGCCCTTCTTAAATGGAAAATGCCCGGGGGCTTAGAGGACCAGAGCTAGAATTTCTTCTCGGCTCCTTGGGGAGGGGCACACCTGTGTGACCTTGGGCAAATCTCTTTCCCTTTCCGAGCCTCAGCGGTAAAAGGAGGGGACCGGACTAGATCATTTCTAAGGCTTTTGCAGTCTCAGAATCCTTTCCTCTTTTTGACTCGTCTCCTGGCTCAGTGCGAAGAAAGGTTTGCAACTGAACTCCTGAGGTCCCGGGGCTCCGCCATTGGGTGATTCTGAGCAGTTGAGCTGACCCTGACTGTCCCCAAGTTCTTGGCAGCTGGAGAGCAGATGAGAGAGGCCCAGACAGAGGGGAACTGCAGGATGGGGTTGGGGGAAGGAGAAGGCGGCCTGGCCTCGGCAGAGAGTTAAAAGAGAAGGAGCCAGCCCGACCAGTGTCTCCAAAGCTGGGGCACCTCAGGGCTTTATTAGGGAAAGAAAACGGAGTCTGGGGCCAGGAAGGGAGGGCCCCAGGGTGGGTGGGGCAGGTGGAAGGGGCCCAGCCAGCCCGGGATCATCCAGAAGTGGCCAGACTGTATCCTGCACCCCTGCTCCCCATCTTCCCCCCAACTCAGCGTCTGAAGGAGGGAGAGAATCCTGCAGAACCTTCCATCTAGCCCAGTTGGGAAGGGAGCCACAATCTCCTCACAGCAGACCCTGTCCTGAGGACCAGTTCCTGGGTCAGAGCCTAAGGTAGAGGGCAGCCAGCCCTTTCTATCTCTCCTCCCAAAGAAAGTGGGGATGAATTAGAAGAAGAGACACCCCTCCCCCAGCAGAGAAAAAGAATGGACTCCTGTCTACCACAGCCCTCTCTCCTAAGGTTCTCAAACGTTGGGGTTCCAGGGCCCTTTTACATTCTTAAAAATTAGTGGGAACCCCCCCCCTCCCCCGCCCTTTGGCTTGTCAAATATCCATCCATTTTTACCATGTTAGAGTTGAAAACATCTTGGTGTTATTATGAAAATAGTTTTGATCTGGCAGACCTCCTGGAAGGGTCCTAGGGACTCCCTCCTTTGAGATCCAATGACTTAAGGCAAGTCTTTTCCCCTCTCAGGTCTAAATCTCCCCGCTCTAAGATGCTGCCGTTGAGCTAGGTGGTATCTGAGGCTCCTTCCAAGTGTAAGTCTTCACTTTTTCTGACCACCTCCCACCTAGGAGAGCCCTAGAGGCAGGGAGGGCCTGCTGGAGAAAGGAGAAACACCTGACCCCTGGCCCTATAAGGCAGGCCACCTGTTCCTCTCCGACTGAGGCTCCAGGCCAAAGGCTCGATGGGAAAAAGGGATTAAAGGGACATAATGGAATTTGAAACTTTTATTCACAAAAACCAGGTGAAATAGGCCTTTTAAAAATAGCGCCCCAAAGTTCGAGCGCGGATAGAGATCCCTTGGGTCCTATTTAACTTTATCAAGGCCACTTTGGGGGTTGGGGGGTGGGTGGAGGGCGTGGATGAGGATAAAGGGGTGCACTCCCGGTTATGGCCAGACCCTGGGGTGAGGTGGGGAAAGAAGATGCCAGTGTGAACTCTTTCCGTACCTGTCAACCTTGGGAGTTAGGTGGAAGGGGGAGGAAGGTGCTTGGTTTGGGGCCTCTCCTCCTGGTGATCTGGACTTTGTCTCCCCAGAAGCCCTTCAGCTCTGCCCTGCCCCCACCTTCCCCCAGGCAGTTTCTCAACTTCTTCCTCAGACCAGAAGCCAATTCAGGGGAAAAACACCGGGACCCAAAAGACCAAGAACACTATACTCCTACTACTATATCTTAGGGTTGCCAAGGAGAGATCTGGAGGAGGGGGAGCCTGGTGACTGAACCTAGGCAGAGAGAAAGGATTCCACCACAGAAGCTCCAATTGCCAAAGGATGAAGGATGGGGACCAGAATTCCATCAAGTCATTAGGAAAGAGAAATATATTCAGTTGTTCTGCCATCAGCAGGCACTGACACCAGAGCTGAAGTACGGAAGAGATGAGGCTTTCCCATGTCACTAGGAAGCTTCACCCCGGGTTCCTGAGATACAAAATCTTTTTCTTGGAGCTCTCCAGAGATAATGGAATATCTGAAGGGAAGGGTTCAGGGTCCGAGCTTGGGGATTTGGGTCCTGCCCCCCAGACAGACTTATGACCCCTTGATGATTTCCAAGATTTGGTCCAGTTCAGTCCAGTCCCATCCAACCTCAGACTGCCCTGGGGAGCAGGTTGCCCCAGAGGAGGAAGCAATGGCAAAAACTGAAGAACAAGGTTCCATTTCCACATCTGAGGTATCAGTGTTAGGGAAGAAGTTATCAGGAACCAGGTCTTCAAGGTACCTGTCACTCACAGTCTCAAAGCTGCCCAGGCTAGGCTCCTCAACTCTGACAGTTGGGGAAATTGAGGCCCAGAGAGGGGAAGGTATTTGCTTGCAGTCACTCAACCGGTCAGGGGCAGAGGAAGGTCTACAACTCAGATCTGGGGGCTCACCGTCATCTTGGGTGGCTCTTAAGCCCCGGAGCACCTCCAGCTCTCTGAAGAAGTTGTTAACTGGTTGTTCAGGTAAAGGGAAAAGCAGCTCCTCTCTGGGGCCCTGGAGTTGGGCTGGACCCCTTTCCAAGTTCATCTCTTCCCTGAAGTGGTATAAGGTGTTTGTGATAAGCACTTGCCGAAGGAGGTTGGGGGGGCCTAGCTGGAATTTGTCCAGTGAAAGTCGAAGTAGGGCTGGGCACAGGATGGCCTGGGAGGAGGGGGACTGCTCTTGTGGCTCCTTGCCAGTATCCATCTCTCCTGGATCTCCATGATCATCTGGGTGTTTCCGTTTCACACCAACCACCATTGTCCCCTAATGGGAGAGGGGACAGAGTTAGGAGGCCCTGGACTAGAAGCCTTCTCTGCCTGTACTCAACAGTTCCCCTACTGCAAAGGGTCTTCTGAGAGACCTGGGCCCCAGTGCACCCTCTGCCACTGCCTGGCTTTGTGGTTTTGAATGAGTCTCTTACCAACAGGAAGCTAAGGCTTCTTTTGACCCTCTACAAAATGATGGGATTGGATTCATTAAAGGTCCTCTGGTGAATATTGGGGGAATGGATTGGAATTGGCAAGGAAAGCCTTGCTGCCATTGTTGGGTCATTTTCAGTCAGGTTCTACTCTTCCTAAGCTTATTGGGGGTTTTCTTGGCAAAGACACTGCAGTGGTTTGCCATTTCCTTCTCTGACTCATTTGACAGATGAGGAAACGGAGGCAAACCAAGTTTACTAACTTGCCCAGGTTAGTAAATATCTGAGGCTAGATTTGAACTCGGGAAGATGAGTCTTCTTGACTCCAGCTCTAGCACTCTATCCATTGGGCCACCCCAGTGCCCAGGGAAAGTTTAGCGATGCTCTATTGTTTTATTCTCAAAAACAAATTTAATGAATGTCCTGGATTTGGGCTTTATTTATTATAGTGTGAGAGGGGGTGGGGGGAGTCATGAGCAGAGAGAGCTGGCTTTAAAAACAGAAAGTCCTGAATTCAAATCCTACTTCTGACAGAACTTATGGTGGGATACTGGGCAAGTCGCTTAACATTTTAGTGCTGAGGAGATGCTAACCTGCATTGGTAGAGAGTAGCCTCACTCAACATCATTCATAATTTTCAAGCAGGAAAGGCACTAGGAGGTTGGAAGCCATCCAGTCTCAGCACCTTCCATTTTACAGATGAGGGAATTAAGGCAGAGAGGTTCGATGACTTAACCAGAGGCTGGTCTAAAGCAGGATTTGAACTTGGGACTCTCTGATACCCACTTGGCATTCTAAGAGTTCCCTGTACTAATAAAGATCACAGACCCTTATCCTATGAATATTCCAGAAAGAAGAGCACATAGGTGGCACAATGGATAGAGTGCCAGGACTGGAATCAAGAAGACTCATCTTCCCCAGTTCAAATCTGGCCTCAGATATTTACTAACCTGGGTAAGTTACTTGTCTCAAGTTGTTTGCCTCAGTTTCCTCATCTGTCAAATGAGCTGGACAAAGGATATGGCAAACTGCTCTAGTATTTCTGCCAAGAAAACTCCAAACGGGGGAGTCAGAAACGACTGAACAACAAAAGCACCCCGTCTGGGCTTCCATTTCTTTTCTAAGCAGTAAGTAGGGCTTACTCTACTCAGTTCCTTCATTCCTATGATGATGTTTAAAGTCCCTTCTACCTCCCGTTCTCATTCTGATATTCTAGGCCTCTGACCGCCCAGGAGTCATTTTGTAGTGGGGACTCCTCGTTTTACAGAGCGGAAGACTGAGGGGCAGAGAGAGAAGGAAGAACTTGAAGTTATTCTCCGACTACTCAAGACCAGAAACCCACTAGTCACTGGACCAGCCTCTAATATGGAAAAGACTCATACCCGCCCTAGAGGCTGCCCCACCCTCGGGGCTAAGCGTCTACTTGAGTTCCCCTCCCCCCACCGTAGAAATGGACAGACAACGCCCATTTTGGCCTATCCTCCAATCAGAGAATCGCCTCTAGGCCCTGCCCAATAAGGAGTGGCTCTTTCCCCCTGGGATGGCGAGCAGGTCGAGTTTCTGGGGAGGGAGACTGTAACCACTCAGGTAGTGGACTACAACTCCCAGAAGGCCACTCGACCTTCTTCTGAGGCCCCATAGCTGCTCCGCCCCTCTCTAAACTTTTTTTTTTTAACAAAAAAAATGTTTTTCTCTCAAAAATGTAGTAGGAGTTCCTCTCCACCCCCCCCCCCAAATTGTCCAGTCATCCACCCCCACTTGACTATTGCTACAGAGAAATTCTCATGTTGCTTTGGGTGAAAACTGGGGAGCTTAATCAGAGACACAAGCACCTGGTCTCTCAAGAGACAGAGGTAAGGAGAAAGGGGCCCCTTCACTTCCTCCTCCCGCCCACAAGGCTCCTTCTGACTCGGACCCACCTCCCTCCCAGGGCTCTAAAACCCAGCTCGTCTTATCTTCCAAATCTCTAATCTCTTCCCCGACCCCCGTAACTGCCTCCCACCCCCCACCCCCCACCCCGGCC
>NW_025384390.1:5913-10914 GCF_016433145.1 Gracilinanus agilis
TCCCACCCCCCACCCCCCACCCCGGCCTCTCTGCCTCTCCTGGCAATTCTAGTCTTGTCCATAATTCACACGCTTGAATAACGCTCTGAATGTCGCAGAATATGGCAGTGTAAGAACCATTGGATAACCATTTCACAGGTGGGAAAATTGAGATTCAGTGGTTAAGATACACGCTCATAGGCACACAGTTAAGTGTACTGGCGGAGAAACTGGAATTTGAACCCAGGTCTCCCCAACACGGGGGATCTGCTACACCAACGCTGCCTCTAAAAAAGGAGCTGTTTATTTTAAGCAGTTTTCCCATTGGAGCCCAAAGGCTGACCACCCCGCCTCCCGAAGTTTGAACTTACATCACTAGCACCACGGGCCCTCACCCCCCCACTTCTGACTCTGACCTCTCAGGGCTCTAAGACCTTGTTGATTGTCCCAGATCGCCAGTCTTCTCCCCAACCCCTCCAGCCTTCGAGTCTCCCTGCCTCCTCCTGGCGGTTCTGGTTCCCTGGGGGTCTCCCTGTCTCCTCTTCTACCCCCCACCCCAGCTCACCGTCCCGGGCTCCATGGCTCCGGACTGGAGGCGGGGCAGGGGCCGGGAGCCAGTGTTTGTCACACCCAGGTAGCCCAGCCAACAGCTCACAGACACTGGCCACAGCCTCGCCCGCGCCACGCGCTGATTGGCCGGGGGAGGTTGCCGTTCCGACTCCAGGTGATGCTAGTCTCCACCCTTTCTTCCTCCCTCCCTACTTGCGCCCCGGGCCATTTAAAGGCCCCAGTCGTGTGACTACCAGATTGACTAGCCTCCCCCGGTGGGTGCAGGCCCCTCCTCCTGGGGCCATCAATAAGCTTAGAGGGAGGAGGCGAGCTGCGGAGTAGAGAAGTGTTATTCTCGCTAGGGTAGGCGGAAAGGGGACTCCTCCCGACCCCGCCCACCCGCACTTGGCGGTGTCGGTGGCGCAGGCGTAAAGAAGCCGATAACAGCGGCCCAAAGCCCAGCCCGCGACCAATCAGACCGGCCAGAGGCGGAGGAGGGGAGGAAGCTTGAGGTCTCTATGGCGACCAGGATCGAGTCCTTTCGGACTCCCCGGGGCCCCGCCTGGGAAGCACGAGAGATAGGGGAAGTGGATCTCTCCTGGGCGGGGCTGAGCTCCCCGCTCAGCCACACACACACACACACACACACACACACACACACACACACACACACACACACCCCACACGTGTACGCACACAGCACACGTGAACGCACACGTGCACGCACACAGAGCCAGCGATCCGAGGGTTCGCAGAGACTGGCACAAAGACAGACGGACAGGGAACGAGAGACAGCCTGGAGAGGAGAGAAAGGCGGAAGGGTTGAAACTGACAAGCAGAGAGGGAGATAGCCTGGAGAGGAGCGAGCGACGCGGAGAGACAAAGGGAACTACCAGGGAAGTGATCGAGACCAGGAAGGAGAAAGAGACAGAGAGGAGGGGACAGGGAGGCGATACAGACCAGAGAGACCGGCCAAGGCAGGCCGAGAAGGGGAGACAGACACGGACGCAGAGGGAAAGACTACCAGATACCAATAAGTGGACCCGGAAGTCAGAGAGAACATGGAAGAAGAACATGGAGAAGGGGAGGCGGGGGAGAGAGAGAGGGAGGGAGAGAAACAGGTGAGTTAAATCAGAAAAGGAAAGAAAGTCGGTCAGATGAGGAGAGATAGACTTGGGGAAGGAGCCAGGGAGGTAATACGGAAGGGAGAAAGTTATTCCCCCTCCCTGCCCCGCCACTCCAACTCCGAGCTGGACCAAGTCTAGGAATGTATTCCCGAGGTACTGACGAGGTGCTAAACTGACTAGATAATCCCGCCTCTCTGATTGAGTCCAGAAGGGAACAATGGGGTTGCCCAGAAAACCAATTAGCCAGGCCCATAGGTCTTTGAAAGGCGAGAGCCTAAGGAATTTAAGGCAACCCAGGCTCTGAGGGCCACAAGAGACCCTCCTGGCCTCCATTCTTCCCCTCCAGCCTCCAGGTCTCTCCCCTGGACTGCACTTGCCCAGGACCCCTCAGGCCTGCAGTTGGAGACTTCCTTGGTTCCAGAGATTTAAGGCACAAATCTTGGGTCCATGTTCCAGACAGAGACAGTCCCCTAAAGAAACGAAGCAGCGTCAGGGTCCTAGCCTGGCAGTCAGAAGTTGAGCAATGGAGGGGGCAGAGCCTAGGAACTCTTGGCATGAGGACTCTGCTAAGGAAGGGCTTCCAGGCCCTCACAGCACTTGTGTCCTCTGCCAAATGCCAATTGGTATACACCAATATAGATTCTTTCAAGTTTGAGCTCCCTCTTCCCATAGACTATGTGCATTTGTGGGAGAGGGAACTCTAAGCTAATGGGAGACATGCTTTATACTTGCTATATTCATCAACACCTTAAAAAAAAAAAAGCTAATTAAGCCTAGGCAGCGAAGTAGCTAGCTATAGCACTGGGCTTGGAGTCAGGATGATCTGAGTTCAAATCCAGCCTCGGACACCAGCTGTTTGACCCTGGGCAAGTCACTTAACCCTGTTGTTAGCTTCAGTTTCCCCATCTGTCAAATGAGCTGAAGCAGGAAATGGCAAACCAGTCCAGCGTCTTTGCCAAGAAAACCCCAACTGTAGGACATGACTAACTGACTTCACCATGAAGCCTGCCAGAGTTTAGTGGGGGCTTGTGAGCTATGGTGTTTGATGTGAAGACCCACAGGGTTACCCCTAGAACTTGAGGTAGCGGCTGCCGCTCTGAGGACCCAACCTTGGAGTGCAAGTATTAGTTGTGGGAGATAAACCAGAGGGGATGCTACACAGATAAAGAGGGAGAAAGAGACAGAAGCAGAGAGACACAGGGAAGGTGGGTAAGGAAGTCGAGGAGTCCATATGGTTCAGCGCTTGGGGCTACGCCACCTTTTATTATTATTTGCTCCCTTCCTCTCTCAGCCAGCCCGGGCCCCATTCTCTGCTTCCCAAGGCCAGGGCTTAGAGCTGCTCCTTCTCACCCTGGTCCATAGGTGGGGATTGGGTACATGGCACAGAGGCTACATTTTCTTCTAGGTATACTGATGGGAAGGGTAGATGCTATGCCCATCATATTCTGTTGTGGTGAGGCATCGAAGCATGAGGTGTCCCAGGTCATGTTTGGAGATCACTCTGAAGGGACCCCGTCCATCCACAGTCACGTTGTAGGCCCCTGTCAGTGGCTGGTCCCCTGCTACCGTGGGAAGAGGAAGAGAAAGAAGAGAGAGCTTCTTAAGGCTCAACTTCGAAGTTCCCTCTTATCCTGTCTAGAAAGGGGACGGAGCTTTTGTGAGTGCTGAATGAAGGTATCTTCTGGGGAGACTCAGGCTTGTTTTGTAGTTGGGGAAACTGAGGTCCTTGAAAACATTTTCCAGATTCATACAGCTGAGTCAGGGCAGAGGGGAGGCATGAGCCCAGGTCTGTGGATTTGAAAGCCCAGAATCCCAGAATTGGAAGGAATCTCAGAAGTCACCAAATGAGCCCAAGCACTTTTTTTTTTCCGCCCTAAAGACATCCTTAAGTAGGAATGGACAAGGAAGAGCCCAGAGCCCACTCTCCCAAAGCCACAAACCAATGTGTGGGGGCATCACAGCCACATAATGCAGCCCCGACTCCAGCAGCAATTTATGCATCCGGATGTGGTCATCGGTCACTGCCTGAAGCCGGGCAGGGATCTGAGTTGGGTCCCACAGAAGGAAAGCTGCAGAGAGCAAAATGGGAATAGTGTCACCAAATGGAGCTAGCATCCCTGGCCCAGTGGCCCAGGGAGGGCTCCTACAACATCTAGGGAACACTTCTAGTGATGGGAACTCCTTCCCCCCTTTTTTTAAACCCTCACCTTCGGTCTTAGAATCAATACTGTATACTGGCCCCAAGTAAAACAAAGATATAAGGGAGATAGAGACCCAGAGTAGAGAGTGGTAGATCCACTTAGGGATCCCCCTGAATACCCAGCTGGGATCTCCCGGTATTCTAGCTTTCCACTTCTCTTAATCTTATCTCATCTTTATCCTTTTCCCATTACACAAGTCAGAAGAGTAGTAAGGGCTAGGCAATGGGGGTAAGTGACTTGCCCAGGGTCATACAGCTAAGAAGTGTCTGAGGCTAGAATTGAACTTGGGACTTCCTGTCTCGGGGCCTGGCTCTCCATCCACTGAGCCACCTAGATGCTCCCTGCCCCAGACCCTCATTCCCTCTTGAGACAGCTCTCAGCTTTGGCTCCTTTGTTAGCTTTGATGCTGAGCCGGTACCTGCTTCTCTGAGGCTTCTCCTCCTCTCTAGGGACAAACCAAACAAGTCTAATCCTTCTTCCACAAAATAATAATAATGGCTGACATATATGTATACATATATATATGTATATATATATATAGCATTTACTATCACTAAGGTTTATAGTGTCAGACACTATGATAAGCCCTTTAACAAATAGTATTTCATTTGAGCCTGATGACACTCCCTGGAGGTAGATGCTACTGTTATCTCCATTTTGCAGATGAGGAAACTGAGGCAAAGGGATCGAGTGACTTGTCCAAGGTCACCAAACTAATAAGTATCTGAGGCCAAATTTGAACTCTGGTCTTCTTGACCCCAGACCTGGCCAGTTGTGCAATAGTTTCATGCCCTTCTAAGTCTTCTCTATCCCCAGGTCAGTCACCTGGCACAGTCTCCTTTGGACCCCTTCAGTGCAGATTTGAGGTCACTCCTGACTCTCCTCATATCACCCACCTTTATAGCCCAATCCTTTTGATACCCTCCTAGCTAAAGCCCCAGGTTGGGGCAAATGCTGGGGTGGAACCAGGATCCCCACTCCACCCACCCGAGGTGCAGGCCACGACCTTGTCCACACCATGGGCCTTCATGGCGGCCACAATGTTCCGGGTGCCCTCCGACATCACGGTGGTGGGACCTTGGAGGGGAGGACAGAGAGCGATGGTCACTGGTTGGAGGGGGTGGAGGCAGTGGGGGTGCTGGAGG
>NW_025384391.1:0-4482 GCF_016433145.1 Gracilinanus agilis
GTGTGTGTGTGTGTGTGCGCGCACGTGGGAGTCATGGGGCGGGGGGGGGGGGGGGAGAAGGCTAAGAATCGAGTGGAGAGGAGTTATGAGGCTGCCATTATCATGGCTCAGTGCTCTGGGGCCTACTGCTGCTATTGCCATCACATCTTTCTCCATGACAGAAACTGTTGAAGCCTCTGCCCCGGGCACCAGTCATGCCGGGAAGGGAATAGGAGAGTTTCTTGGGTAGCTTTAACCAAACAGAGGAAAAGGAATTGAGCAGAAAGGCTCAGGAGCCAAAGCAATGAAGATCCAGTATGCTCCCTCCCCTCCTGGGCCCACCTAAAGAAAAAGCCAAAGTATTCAGTGACTGACGGATTTGTGTCTCCCTCAGATTCCCACACAGGCGAGGGAGCCCATCTGTCTGATTTAGAGGGAGCCGGCATTGGGAGGAACCAGAACTGCCTCAGGTGGCACAAGGAATGACTCCCCCCTCGCCACAGGAGCTCTGGGGATTTCACATTCCATTTGAAACTCTCCTTTCACCACTCTCCACCTGCCGACAAAATTACAATTGACCTTAGTCCAACAGCCCAATGCTACCCAAGGGGCCAGGGTGAAGACCCTGACCTACGGCCTTTCTGAGAGGAAGGCTCATAATATGTGCTGAGTGCCCTAGGCCGAAAAAGTGAGAGAGGGCAAGAGAGACAGAGATAGAGATAGAGACAGAGAAAGAGAGAGGGGGCGAGAGACAGAGAGACAGAGATGGAGAGAGACAAAGAGAGAGGAGGAAGAGACATAGAGAGACAAAGAAAGAGAGGGAGAGAAGTGGGGATGGGGGAGAGGAGAGAGACAGAGAGAGAGGAGAGAAATGGAAGAACACAGAGAGAGGACAGAGAGATAGACAGAAAGACAGTGTGTGAGTGTGTCTGTATGAGGGTGGGAGAAAAATAGGGTGAGGTAAACTCTTCCCACCACCAACCTGAAGGCAGGAGATTGTTATGAAGGAAAAAGACTGACTCATATCACACCCAGAAAAACAAAGTCAAGCTTTTCAGTCACTGCCTCTGTCCTGTGTTCACCCCCACCCCGCCCTCCCTCGCTAGCCCCAAGCATTGTTCCTTCACTCAGCCGAGGACACAGAGGCCAGCTCTGCTGATGAGCTGATTTTTATGCTTCCCCTCCTCGAGCCAAAAGCAGGTGGCATCCGTTAGCGGCTGAACTGTCGCTACTTCTTAATGGACACGGCAATAAAAAAAAATAAAACCCCTACCGCCAAGCTACAGGATCTAATCGAGTTGGAAGAAGGGGTCCAGGGGAAGCTCAGTGTTTGTGTGTGTGAGGGGGGAGGATAGGGAAATCAATTTTAGATTGAAAGCCCTGATAGGAGAGAGGACATGTGAATGGCTTTTTAAGTGGCATCATTAAACGCGGGCAGGAAGGTCGATGGGGCAGAGCAGGCTGCATAAATACAAACAGACGACGTTTATGTTTGGTGAAATTGGTTCCAAAAAGAAATCACTAAGATGGCAAAGCCCTGAGACAAAAAGGTTTCTTCCCAGGACCCAGACATTAAGCCACACAACCCACTTAAACCCAGAGGCTATCCTCCCAGCCATACTGGTCTGGCCTCCCCTATCTGCTTATTTTTGGTGTGTCTATGTTGAGGACAACAGCAGTGATCTATCTACTCCACAACTTTGGTACCAACATAAGAACCCAGGACAGTGCTTTCCTGTATTTGTGTCTTCCTCATGGACACACTGTTCTTGTCATACTGCTGATGTGTCAGTGTCTACCCTTCCACAATTTCAGGGTAACAACAGGAAGAGAGATATCCTTCCTAAGGCATGGCGAGCATCCTTTCGGGGGAAGGAGAACAGAGAGGAATTCTAGAGGGACAGGGGAGGGGGGAGGAGAGGAGGATCCTAAGACCCAAGTCGTGAAATCACCCAAGATCTCTGAACAACCCAGGCTGGGTGTTTTTAAGCGAGTCAGTCCTAGTTCCTGACTTTACCGTTACACTTGAGAAAAAAGGAGGTGAGAGGCAGGGGAAACTCTGGGGCCCACAATTCCTTCTACTTGCTCCAAGAGTTCCATGCTCAAAATGAATTGTTTGAAAAATCAATGGAGAGAGCTATCAGAGAGGTTCTACTGAGTACCCACAGCACAGGCTCCCGGAGGTGTGGGAGGTAGAGCAGGACCATCTGGTAAATCGTCCAAGTGGCCAGAAGTCAAGAATCGGGGCAAGGGAAGGAATTTCCAAGAGAACTAATGGGGCACTCCCATTACTGCCCTGAAAGGGTTGCCTGTTTTTGTCAGGCTGACTTTAGAAGGAGTCTGGTTCGAATCTTCTTTCTGGCAATTCCTAGGTCTCCCCTGATGCCACCCACTAGTCTAGTAGTATATACTGTTCTAGTAGTATATACTGCAACAAGCACTCAGAAACACTTGCTGGATGAATGAATTTGTTTCTAATCATACACATTCACCTGCACACAGAGAGCTAGCAGACACACAAAAGGACCCCCATTCAGGGAGGCAGGCCTGGTTGGGTGTTCACATATATACGAATGTTAACAAAGAGGAGAGGAAATGCCCTGAGGTTCCAGGCACCACCACAGGCTATACGGGCTCCCAGAGCAGGTTCTTCCAATTTCTATAACCCCACTGGGAAATTTGAGGTCAAATGCCCCTGGCTGACACTCAGGAGAAACAGCTAGTGAGAGCCGGAATGGGAAAAGGGGACACACTGAGGGATCAGATCTCCTTGGTGCTCATTTGGGCAGTGTGTTCCTATGAGAGGGTTCCCAGAGAGGCAGGGCCCAACGGGAAATGGGCAGACTGTGGAGATGCCCCCCTCTCACCAGAAGAGGGCACTCGAACATCCCTAAAATGGAATGGAAAGGGAAGCCAGTGGGCAAGGCTGGATGGGAACAAAACTAGGTGACATTCAGCATGGAGAGGCCATCCTTGCCTGGATCGGAGAAGGGCACAGGCTGCACTAAACCCTTGCTGGTAATGGCTGACATCTAGAGAATGCTTTACAAATAACATCTCATTTTATCCTTAGAAGCACCTATTGTTATCCTCCCAATTTACAGATGAGGAAACAAGAGGCAGAAATCAGTGAAGTGACTTGCCCAGGGTCACACAGCTAGTAAGGTGAGATCTGAACTCAAGTGTAGCATCAGGAAGCTGCCTCTCACTACTATCTCTGCTCATGGTGGCATAAATGGAAGCCTTGGGATGAATCTTGTTCTTCACTTCTTTCACTTATGTTCTCTAGCTCCCATCATGAGACTTGGTGTGTTTGGGGGAAGGAGTTCCGAGAGAGGGGGAAACTGACAGCAGCTGCCTGGAAATGGACTTCTTTGTGAGCAATTTTAAAAGTCTCTTTTTTAAACCCTTACTTTCTGCCTTAGTAACAACTCTAACACAGAAGGGCAAGGGCTAGGAAAATAGGGTGAAGTGACTTGCCCAAGGTCACCCAGCTGGGAAGTGTCTGAGACCATATCTGAACCCAGGACCTCCTGTCTCCAGGCCTGGCTCTATCCACTGAGCCACCTGGCTTCCCCTAAAAGTCTTCTTTCTATTCAAAGGGGAGGAGGCTTGGCAGGTAGTAAACAAAGTCTGTGCCCGCCTGTCACACCAAAGCGCAAGTGAAGGAGAGCAGCAGTGTGTTCACACTCACAGTTCCCTTTAGAGTGGATGCTTCCTTCACTGTAAGCATGGTGGAATTTCAGAAGAAGAAATGAAGGCTCAAAGGGTTAAATATGAAAACAAGTCCAAGAGGAAGCTCTCCTGGCCTGGTCTCCCATCTTCATTTCAGCTCCATAAATGAGACATGGCCTCTGGAGGCCAAGCACCTGGGCCCCAGCCTCCTGCCTCTAAAATGGGTGGCCTAAGGTCCTCCAAGCCCCTTCTCTTACCTGAGTACTGTTGTGGCATCTGTGGCGGGCTGCAGGGGGAAGGAGACTGAGGCATCTGGTACTGCTCTGAGCCAGGGGGCTGCAGAAACCCCACTGAAGGGCTGCAGAAGCAGAAGAGAGAGAAATGTAGGGGAAAGGGAAGACGGCTCCTGGCAAACAGCTGCTATTCCCTGATCCGCCCCTCTGGGAAACAGCAGCAGCTCTGAGCCAGCCCCACACCAATTTGCCATGCAATTTCTAAAATCACTCATCAGTTCAAAGTTAATTATATATATTTGTACTTGATCATCTTTCAATTAGGATGCTGCTAATCAGTGCTACAGATGGAATGTTAGTGACACACGCTCTTCCCAGAAGCCTGGAGACCCAGACGGACCGGCAAGGAGTGATTGAACCACAGCCGTCACACATATAGAGATGTCTCTCAAAGCAGCATCTCACTCTGACAATTAGCCATTTGGAGACAATGAGAAGGACAGAGATATACACCCAAACGGGGGGAGAGAGAGAGAGAGAGAGACAGAGAGAGAGAGAGAGAGACAGAGAGAGAGAGAGAGAGAGAGAGAGAGAG
>NW_025384392.1:0-5431 GCF_016433145.1 Gracilinanus agilis
TCCTTCCTTTCTCTCATTTCTTTCTTTTTAGTTTTTAAACCCTTATCTTCTGTTTTAGAATCAATACTGTGTAATGGTTCTAAGGCAGTAAGGGCTAGGCAATGGGGGTTAAGCGACTTGCCCAGGGTCACACAACTAGGAAGTGTGTCTGAAGCTAGATTTGAACCTAGGACATCCTCTCTCTAAGCCTAGCTCTCAATCCACTCTGCTACCCAGATGCCCCCATGTTTCTTTATTTATAAAAGGGAATTAATACTACTTAGACCAAAGGTCATCATTTTACAAGTTTCAAAACACCACAAAATGGGAATTATTGTTCTATCATCTCACTCCAAATACCCCAATATGATATTGGAAAGCAATATGGTAGTAAAGGGGAAATGAAGCTTTAAAAAGGTGCTCATATCCTCAAAAGATCAAGAATTGAAAGAGAAGAGCCCTTAGAAATGATTGAGTCCAACACTCTTAATTTAGGGATGTATAAACAGAACCTTAGAGCAATGAAGTGACTTGCCCAGAGTCACTAACAGAAATGGAATTTGAATCCAGGCCATAGGACTGAACAAAAGGTCACAGGATTTATGAACCTTGTTCCTCCCCTAGAGAAAGAATCCTCAGCTCCTGGAGGTAAGAAACCATTTCTTTTTTTTATTTAAATAGCCCGGGTGCCCATTATATAGTCCTGTGCCTGGTTTATAGAGAGTGCTTAATGAATATTTCTTGATTGATTAATTTGATTGATTATCATCTCTTCCAATTTGCTCCAAATACAGGGCATTTTTGAGCATACCTTTATAGCTATAAGAGGAGGAAAGAGTTCACTGTCTTTGAAAAGAAATCTAAGCGTGTCTTCTACAAGAAACAGATCAAGCCCATTATCATGATGACTATGAGTTCAAGCAAGGCTAGACCAAGGCATTCTAGAGTTTTTGACTTCCTGGCTCCCTGTTGCTTCCTGAGAACCTGAGCCTCCCGGGCTCTTCAGCTATGTGGTCCCTTTTTCAAGGCTCGGATACATCCAGCATCTGAACATTCTAGCCCTTTCTAACATAAAATTAAAGCCCGGGACTCTTTCCTAATAGCCCAGAACATTTGTTTTCCCTGAGAGCACCTGAGGCGATCTCCATAATGCTAAATTGTGAGACGTAGCTTCCATAACTTAGACCAATGCTATTCCCTTCCAGCCTTCTAAAATTTGGGTCACAGCTGACTCCCCTATTGGAAGGCATTTTAGAGCTAACAGTGCTGTACAGTGACCCCTCACCTATGGTGGAAAGTACGTTCCAGAGACCCCCACGATAGGCGAAAATCTGCGAAATAGCAGCATTATATTTATTTTATTATTGATATATATTTTAAGGCTTAATAAACCCTTCCCACTCTCCTATAAACCTTTTCCACTCTCTTATTAACCTATCGTCACTAAATCAACGCCCAGGAAACAGAACATAGTGCTGAGGTTGGTCGCCTTTCATTCCATCAGCCAATAGTGTGCCACTGTAAGTGTAACTCTGTGATACAGAATTAGATTTTTTTAAAAACATATGATCCCGTGAAGCCACAATATAGCGAGGGAAGACTGTACACTCTCTCTTCCTCCAGACTTTGTCTCACACTGTTCCTTAAGCTGGGAATGTCCTCATTCTTCACCTGCTAAATTCCCAGCCATCCTTTAAGGCTCATTCAGTAATTACTCATTAAGTAATTCAAACATTACTTCCTTGGAACTTTCCTAAGCCCCCAATTGGTAATAGACTTTTCCTGTTTGGGTCCCAAGGGACATTTTGTTTTATAATTCTCAAACATGCTTATATTTTGTTATTTTGTACTATAGCTTTGTGCCCTGCTCTCTTTTCCACCTTCCTACCCCAAAACAATGAATACAAGTTCCGTGAGGGCAGAGAATTCATCTGATCAATATTGCGGATATCCTTCTCACCCAGTTCCTAGTATAAAATGCTCTGTATACCACGAACTGATCAAATGAATGAGCAAAATAATGAATGAATGATCTAGTCCAGCTACTATACTTAACCAATTAACTAGGGCGAAGAAAAAGAGTGATTTCCCTGAAGTCATACATGGAATTAGATGCATTTGGAGAAAGGACAAAGTGGAGGTGACATTAAATCTCTTCTCTCTCTCTCTTTTTTTACAATTCCCTCATTTTTCCTTTTTTGTTTATTTCTCTTTTTAATTACATGCCGAAATTATTTTTTAAAAATTATTTTCTGATCTTTTGCAATCCAAATTCTCTTCCCTCCGTTTTTCCCTCCCCTCGTCCTTCCCCAGATGGTAAATAATTTGATAAAGGTTTTTACAGTGTTGTCATGCAAATACAAATTTCCATATTCCTCATGAAAAAAAGATATGTATTACACTTGCAAGAAAAAACTCACAAAGAAAATAAGGCAAGCAATGGTATGGCTTAATCTGAATTAATACTCTGATAGTTTTTTCAACTGCCATGAATAGCACTTTTCATCATGAA
This sequence comes from Gracilinanus agilis, assembly GCF_016433145.1. NCBI lineage: Eukaryota > Metazoa > Chordata > Mammalia > Didelphimorphia > Didelphidae > Gracilinanus > Gracilinanus agilis. The sequence continues at coordinate 2,492 of NW_025384392.1, forward strand.
TCCCTTGGGGTCATCATAGATCCTTTTTGCTGATTATAATTTAGACCTTCACAGTTGGTCACCATACATTTCTACAATGATTTGGCTCACTTCACTTTGTATCATTTCATACAAGTCTTTCTAAGATTTTCTGAAATCATTCTGTTTGTCATTTCTTACAGCAGTACAGTCGTCCAGTTTACTTATTGTGGCTTCACTGGATTGGGCTTGTTTTTTTTTTTTTTTTTTTTTTTTTTTTAATATATCTAATTCTGTATCACGGAGTTTTTGCTATGTTGTGGGATTTTGCGGATGAATACCTCACTGTACACAATGAAAATGCAGTACACCACTGCTACTTGCACAAGTTTGCCAACTGAGATTGTACATGGCACATTATTGACTAATGGAATGAAAGGCAACCAACCACAGCGCTGTGTTCTATATCCTAAGCATTGATTGGCTAAGTGTTTATAAGAGTGTGGAAAAGGTTTATAGGAGAGTGGGAAGGGTTTATAAAACTTAAATATATATATATATATATGTATATATGATATATACACACATATATATGTGTGTGTAATAAAATAAATATAACATGACTACTTAGTGGATTTTCACCTATTGCTGGGGTCTCTGGAACATAACAACTGAGATAGGTGAGGGATCACTATAAATCACTTTTCCTCCCAGTTCCAGGGCTCACCATTAGTGTGGAAGGATGAAAAAGGGCATTGAAATAGGCTTTAAGGTTCCCATGGTCCTTCCAGAAGTCTCTGTTCTTCCCACACTACCTCCCCCTACTCCTTTCTGGAGAACATCAAAGTCAGGGACAAATGCTTAGGAATGCTGGGGCTCACATTGGCTATGACGAAACATGTCGATCTGCTCATCAGCTCACTTCACAGGTCACAGAGCTTGTACTTTGGCCACAGGGCTGACCAGCCTCCCTCAATTAACTCAGTCTTCCTCACCCATAGCAAATATTATTGTTTTCTGTCACCTCTAACTTCTTCCTCTGCCAGTCCTACGCCTCCTAGCTTTATGAGGCTGGTGCTTGGTGTCATAGGTTTGATGTCCTAGGAAATACTAGAGTTAATGTAGCTTCAATTAAGTACTGGTTTTACCACTTGCCAGCTGTGTGATTGCAGGCAGGGGGCTAAGCCCTGAAGTTCCTTCAGGGGATGTAATAATAAAGAGAGCCAGTTACCAATGTTTATAGAAAAGAGAGAGAAAGTCTATGTGGTGAGTCTCTCTTCCAGCTGTCCCCTGAGGCCGAATATACACTGGGAGACTTTAAGGGGGTGTCACCCCAAAACTGGGTGACCTAGATGGTCATGCCACCCCACAGGAGTTGGGGGTGAGGCTTCCCTATAAAATGAGGAATGTGGTACCCCAATCCAATCCTGAATAAGGATGGGGTTCACACAAACCTCCCCCAATCAGTTAAATTCACAGTGGATGGTCCTGCTTCAAGATGGAAGCAGCCAGACCAAGCTGTGGTTCCCCTCTCCCTTATCTCTCTGGTACTCTGGAAGGCTATCTGACTGATGAATGGCTTTTATTATTCACAATTCAGGGATTAGGGAAAGGGGTGAAGGGCAGAGGGATTTTTGGAGTGCCCTCTCTATTTCTAAGGGGTCCATCACTGGGGTGGGAACCTTTGGGTTTCCCACTCCTAAACTTCTTCCCCCCCACACCCATTTTCTTCTTCTGTTTCTATCCTTTTCTATAATTGTAAGTTTTGACTGAAAGGGGGTCTCTCAGCAAGATTGAGTAATGGGAGAAGGAGACTAAGAGATCACTCCCAAAATGGAGTCCCAAAACTTAGCTAACTCAATGGTTGAAGTCTTAATGAGTGAGATGCGATGAAATGGCTTTAATTAGGGAATCAGGGTTTCAATTTCCAAAGAAAGATCCTCAGGAAGCCCTCAGGACTGGATCAGAGCTAGGATTTCCTCCTCCTTTTCCCTTCCAGTCCTCCACCCCAAGACCTCTCCTCTCCTCTTCCCCCAAGACAATCTCCCAGAATCCCCTTCTGGTCTCAACTGTCAGCAACTGTCACCAACTACTTTCTCTCGCTCCTTTTGTTCCATACCCCTTGTACAAATCCCATCCTTAAAGGGATGATCTAATGTACACACAGTTGTTAAAAGGATGAAATAAGATAAATAAATGGGAAAGTTCTCTGCAGCCTTAAAGTAAAAGGTCAATGGGAACTATTATTATTAATTAGGTGCTTCATGCCCCCAAAAGACAATTCAAAAAACAATAGGCAGCATTATTCCAACTGTAGGTTGAGTGGTTGAGAGAGATTGTAGCACCCATTGAGATGCTAGACAGAAGTCCCAGAAGAGAGAGAGAGACAAGAGGCAATAACTGAATTATTGAATTGGGAAGACGCAATAATAATGACAAATAACATTTGTGCAGCACTTACTATGTGCCATGCATTGTACTAAGTGGATCTCAAATATTATTTTATTTGGTTCTCACAACCACCCTGGAAGGTAGGAGTTATTATTACTCCCATTTTACAGAAAAAGAAACTGAGGGAAACGGAAACTAAGTAACTTGCCCAGGCTCACACAGCTAGTCAATGTCTGAGGTCAAATTTGAACTCTGGTCTTGTTAACTCAGCTCACCACCAATACCTGCTCTGCAGATTCTAGCAGAGCCAGAAGAGAAGGGATGAATATCAAAGAGTCTAAAATAAGAAAAAAATGCCAGTTCAGCCTTGACTTCTGACATCTCACCTAGACTTTGAATATAACAGAAAGGAGAAACACTTCCAAGGTAATTAAACAAGGAAATTGCTCCTAATTTTTACCACCTGGTCATGAGTGCTTTCTGCTGCTCCCTCTGGTTGGAGGAGGAGGTGTTTATGAAAAGAAGTGCCGGATGGAAATAGATTAATAAACTTTCTGTTGATTAACATTCTTTATATATTTATTTCTTATA
>NW_025384393.1:0-9064 GCF_016433145.1 Gracilinanus agilis
CCTTTCTTCCTTCCTTCCTTCCTTCCTCCCTCCCTCCCTCCCTCCTGTTCCACCCTTCTCTCTCATTCTCTCATGTTTCCTAAGCCAACGCACAGCCATTTGCCAGAGATAAAGAGTTTATTGGTCAGAAGTTAAGAAATATTAACTGACCTCATGGAACTTTGTAAATGAAGATCATATTTTCCATTATTCCTTGAGGAAGGCATACAACATGGAATGATAATCATTCTATTAGTAAGGTCACTAGCTAGAAGAAGGATTCTTTGTAAGTTTATGCATTGATGAGGAAACTGTTTAGGTTCAAGCTGAATTGGGTTGAGGGACCTTCAAAGAGCAATATTGTGATTTTCCACAATTAGAAGTGAACAAAATACCTATATAAATTCAGAGAAAGTCTTGGTTTTTACCAGAATCACCTCTGGAAAACTCAATTTTTGCCCAAGAAAATGCTTCCCATTTAGTTATGTCTGCTGTTTCTGTTTCTCTTTGGAAGCTGTTTCTATTTGTTGCTTCAGCAGGTGGTGCTCTTCTCTAAGAGATCACTTATCCAAGTATGCTTCCAGCTAACAACATTTACTGAAAATTCCCTGGATGGAGAGTTCATTCCTAGGAGTTATGGGAGTTCAAACAGAACCAGAGAACATCTCTTCTGTCTTCAACGAGCTTATGGTCTCAAAGAGGTGATAAAACAATCACAAGTGATAGAAAGAAGCACATGTGTAGGAGAATCCACTTTCAAAGACATTAGATTTAGTGTTAAGTATTTAGGAAGATGGGGAACCCTGCTAAAGCTCTACTCTGATGTCTCATTGTAGTTTGCTGGTGAGCCTGAGCTCCTGTACCTAGAAGAGCTGGCCACCAGGTATGAATTTATTTAGCCATGTCTGCATGTGCAACCAAGGCAGAGAGAGGTTGTAGATGGCATGGGAAATCACATACTCTTTGAAGAGGAAAGAGTAGAGGAAAGATGATGAATTTAATGGTGTTATCAAAGTGAGTAGGAGCTAGGTGGTAAAATGGATTAGAGTCCTGGCCCAGGAGTTAGGAAAACTTGAGTTCAAATTCTACGTAGACTCAGATGCTTCTTAGTTATTAACCTTGGATAAGTCACTTAATTTCCCTCAGCTTCACTTTCCTTATCTGTAAAATGGGGAAAATAATAGTATCTACCTTGTAGGGTTGTTGTGAGGATCAAATGAGATATTTATAAAACTGTTATTGTTATTATTATTTACTAGAAAGGGAGGGGAAATTAATCAAAGGCAATTTGGGGACTGTTTTTGTTCTTTTTTTGTATGAATAATAGGGAACAGAAAGGTTAAGGATAAAGGACAAAATTTTGCAGAAAGGAAAAATGTAGTCATTTTCAGGCATCAGATCCTGTGTTTGATGTCCTGGAGGAGGCACTAAGGGATGCTGGCCAGAGTCACTTTCACAAACTATTAAATTTAGAACCTTGTGTGACTATGACTGCAAAAAGTCAGGTGGCAGTTTTCCTTTTAGTGGTAAGTGTGTGCACACACTAGAAAGTTTGTCATGAAATGTCTGTTCTGTCATCATTTGCTGGTCTGGATAGCCCAGAAGCCTCTATTCAAAAGTCTTTCCCTCCACACTCTCTCCATAGTGCAATGATGGATTTCTTTCCTGGGTTGTGCCTTGAGAGTACTCACAGTGATTTTTAGGATGCCTGACTTGTTGATTCTGAAGAATGAAAATTTGATTAGCTACTGTTTGAAAATGGCTTTGAGATCATCATCATGGAATGGTGTATAGAATTTTAGAACTTGAGACCTTAGAGGTGACCTAGACCAGCCTCCTTATTTCTTAATTGAAAAAAAATGAAAACCCATAATATCATTTGGATCCAGGAGTGTGGTTAACATTTAACAACCATCTCTCTGAATAAAAAAGGACATGAGATACACTTTAAAGCTTAACCTGCATTATGAAAACTTTAAAACAAGCCCTGCTTTATATAGCCTTTGCTGATTTCTGAACTTAAATGTTCAAAATGAAAATTTAACAATTGAAAGTTGGTTGGAGCTAGCTCCAGCACACCCCAGCTCAGATCTGTCTCCTTTCCATTCACATAGCCAGCATCCCTATTCAGGTCCTTATCATCTCTCACCTGCTCTACCACAGTAGTCTCCTTATTAACTCTACCTCAAGTCTTTTTCCTCCATCCTCCACACAGCAACCATGATGATTTTTCTTAAGTTTCCAGCCTGATTATATCAATCCCATAATAAATAAAACTATGCAAGTGACTTCCTATTGCCTCTAGGATTAAATACTAACTCCTGCATTTAGCTTTCAAAGCCTGGCCCCACTCTATTTTTCCAATCTTAGAATACTCTATTTTCTTGCTTTCATTCTGTAGTTCAACCTTCGTAGCCTTCTTGCTCTCTTCACAATAAAATTTGGTCTCTTGTTTTTCTGTCTTTATACTGGCTATTCCTTCTGTCATTTCCCTCCTAGAATCTCTTGTTTCCTTCAGACTCTGCTTTACTGACATCTTGTATATGAAAACTTTCCTGATTCCCCCCATCTGCTGGTGCCATCTTGCCCAAAATTTATATACTTTTCTCGTTTTCTTCAGCAGAATGTAGGCTCCCTGAGGACAAGGACTCATTCTCTTTTCCTTTAAATCCATCCATCCCCCTAACTTTTCTTCTTGTGCCAAAAGTACCACCAGACTTCTAACATCCAAGGTTGACAACCATTTGGTTGACTTTTCACTCTAGTCCAACCCAGATGTCTGGCACACTTCCTGACAGAAAAGGAGAGTACTTCTTTGATTGGTCATTTAGCAAAGGCCAATGTGACTCCTTCAAAGGCCATCCCAAGTGTCCATTTATATAGATCAAGATGATAAACCAGATCTTCAAATAACCAGGGAGAATGAGAGAAAGGATGCTATCGTGCATAGTCAGTGTTTAGCAAATTGCCTATTAATTTACCAAGTAAGTACTTTGCTTTTATCAAATTATTTTATTTTCCCTGTTCAATACAACTAACTCATTCATAAGGAAACCACTGGGCACTGACATTACAGTTTTTGCTCTGAATCTTCCTTCCTCCCCTAAAGTTTCTTCTGCTTTTTATGTTTTTAAATATCCACTTTAAATGGGTATTTAATGCAATGCTATTTATCTTGTGGGAGTTCCATACTGATTGTTGATTGATTCACTTAGAGGGGATAAATATATCAAGGAAACCATAGGTAGCATTGTAGCTAAACAGACAGTTCTAGGTCTACACTCTATTGGGAATGAATTGGTCCCATTAATTCAATTCAAGACAACAGGTCTTTATTAAGTGCCTACTCTATGTCAGGCACTATACTAGACAAGGGAGATGAAGACATAAATGAATTAATTTTCTTTAAAAATTAATTGTTTTAATCAATCAATTAACTTAAATTTAATTAATTAGTTTAATTCTACTGGGGGAAACAATATATACAGAGGTAACACAAAATATATGCATAATACATATAAGTAAAAATTACATAATATAAAATATTTATTAAGTAAATGATGTTAAATACTTATATTTATTGTGCACGTATATTTACAAATACAATATACATATATGCATTAATACATATGTGTGTATATATCATGTGTTTATAATAAGTTTATATTCTGCTTTTTGGAGGGAGGGTGAGGAGAACAGTAACAGCTGGGATAATGATCAGAAAGATCTTGTGCAGAAAGAAATGGCACCTAAGTTGAGTCTAGGGATTTGAAGAGGTGAAAGTGAGTAGAGGGAGTTCCCTAAGCATCATGGGGGACAGCCTGTGCAAAGGCATTGAGATGGGAAGAGAATAGCAAGGAGACTAGCTTGTCTGGAGTGTAGCATGCATAAAGGGGGTGATAGGCAGTAAATCGGGAAAGAGAAACTGAAGCCAGATTGTAAAAGGATTTATATACCTAAGAGAATGGGGTTTGTATTTTAACCTAGTGGCAATAGGGAGCCACAGAAGCTTTTTTGGGCAAGTGACTGACATGATCAGAGCTGTGCTTTTGGAATGCCAATTTGGCAGCGGTGTGGAAGAAAGAGGATAAAGAAGAGAGAATGGAAACAGGTCAGCCAATGAGGAAGTTATTGCAATAGTCCAGGAAGGGTGATATAGGCATGAACTAGGATGGTGGCTGTCTGAGTAGAGAAAAGGGGCCAGATATGTGGAGGAAGATTTAATAAGACCTGCCAACCGATTGGATATTTGGTTTGGACAAGAGTGAAAAGTCAATCAAGTGGTTGCCAACCTTGGATTTTAGAAGTTTGGTGGTACTTTTGACAGGAGAAGAAAAGTGAGGGAGATGGATAGATGTAAAGGAAAAGAGAATGAGTCATTTTGGACATGAGTTTGAGATGTCTATTATACATGCAGGTGGAGGTGTCCAGGACCGAAGCTTTGGAGGTAGATGAGAACTCAGTACATAAATTTGGTAGCTGTCGTTTATAGAAATGGCATAGGAGAGAGAGAGAAAGACAGACAAAGACAGAGAGAAGTGCAAAGAAAGGAAACTGAGAAGTAGAGGTCAGAAATGTAGGAGGAGAACTAGGAGAGAATCATTCATTGCTTGTTTGGTGAGAGTCTGGTAAAGACTGTAATTGGTTAGCACTTGTGTAGATTTGTGACACCCAGCAGCCCATTGTTCAGGTAGGTAGCAGCTCTGTGACTGACATTACTTCAGTCATAACCTGTTTGAATAAATGTAGCTCTACTTCATTGGTGATTTTTGTTTCATGTTATTTACTTCAGGTATAGACTCCTAGGCTCCCTGAAATGTGGTCTCATACCTTCTCAATGTAGGAACTGTTGATTCGTAACATTCATTTTCCAGATCATTGTTTTCCTTTGGTTTCATATAGCTGGAAACCACTACCTGGAAAACTATCATCTCTTTAAGAAAAAAAAATTGAGAGCTCCAGTTTAGATAAGAAACCATAATTTTTTGATGCTTATCCAAAGCTTATGCAAACCAATTTAGTTTAGAAAATTGGGCTATAAATCCTATAGGAATTGGGATTTTCTCCAGTACTTTCTTGGTTTCAGGTGGATAAGAAATGCTCATGCAGTCTTGAAGCAATGTGATATTCTTATCCTTAGGTGGTCTTGAAACTGGAGCCCTGAAGTGTGTTATAAGAGCAAGGAGAGAAGAGCAGAGTACCTGGAGCTCTCATATTTTGGGAGAAAAGAAATCAGAGTTGTTATTTTAGCTTTGAGCTCAGGTCAGGTCCTTTAGTATTTTTTCACCATCTCAACATTTTCAACATTGAATGGTCGAGTTCTAAAGGGTGACTTACTAGTTTGGAGAGGGGATGGGAGATCATGCCCTTGAGAATTTGTTAAAGGGCTTGAGGATATTTATCTTTCTAAGAGAAGATTTAGGAAGAAGGAGATCATTTTCTTCAAGTATTTGATAGGCTGTCAGGGAGAAGAGGATTTAGATTTGTCTTCCTTGGCTCCAGAAAGTAGAATTAAGAATGATGGGTGGAAGCTGCTGAGAGGCAGAACACTTCCATTAGAACTATCATCCCAAAGCAGCCTGGGCTGCCTTGGGATGTAGTGAATTCCTTCTCACTGAGGGTCTTCTAGCAAAAATTGGATGACTGCTTGCCAAAGATGATGCAGAGGTTTACTTGTGGGGAATCCAGGGTTGATTGGGTGACTTCTACGGCCCTGGCCAGTTTTTTTTAAGCTCTAAGGAGCTTTGGTTCAGTGATATGTCCTTTGGGGCTTACAGAAAACATACCACTTGTGTGCCTCAATTAGAGGGGGTCAGACCTGAGTGCAGCTGAGTCGAGCCTTTCTGGCCAAAGAGCAAAGAGAAGAGGGATATGACATCTGAATAATAGCCAGGTGTGCATAAAGGTAGCCAGACTGCTGCATCATGGGCTCGCTTTTCAAAGGAGATGTTGGAAATAAACTATGATTATTTAGGATTTCCTATTCTCACTGCTTTAGAAATGAGTTGTGTGTGTGCGCGTGTGTGGGTGGATTGTCAGTTTGGAATACACATATATGACAGGTCCTTCCTGGAGCTGTGAGAAGAAGGCTGTTGTTGACCATGATTTGGTGTATTTAGTGCCCTGGGGAGTGTTACAGTGTAGGTTATCTCTCTTTTCTTTTCTTTTTTTTTTTTTAAACACCTGCCTTCTATCTTAGAATCAATACTGTGTATTGGTCCCAAGGCAGAAGAGCAGTAAGGACTAGGTAATGAGGGTCAAGTGACTTGCCCAGGGTCCCATAGCTAGGAAGTGTCTGAGGTCAAATTTGAACCCAGGACCTCCCATCTTTAGGCCTGGCTCTCAATCCACTGTGCTACCCAGTTGCCCCTAGATTATTTCTTTTCTTTTTTTCTTTTTTGCCTTCCTCTTTAAAATTTTTTAATCAATCAATCAATTAATTAATTAATAAAGAGTATTTTCCTCTGGTTACATGATTCATGTTCTTTCCCTCCCCTTCTCCCTTCCCCCTCCCATAGCCAATGAGCAATTCAGCTGGGTTTTACATGTATCACTGATCAAGACCTATTTCCATATTATTCATATTTGCAAGGGCATGAATAGACAGTTTTCAGATAAAAAAATCAAAACTATCAATAAACACATGAAAAAGTGTTCTAGATCTCTTATAATTAAAGAAATGCAAATCAAAACAACACCGAGGTACCACCTCACACCTAGCAGATTGCCCAATATGACTGTAAAGGAAAGTGATAAATGTTGGAGGGGATGTGGCAAAAAGGGGACACTAACACACTGCTGGTGGAGTTGTGAATTGATCCAATCATTCTGGAAGGCAATTTGAAATTATGCCCAAAGGGCTTTAAATGACTGCCTGCCCTTTGATCTAGATATACCACTGCTGGGCTTGTACCCCAAAGAGATAATAAGGAAAAATATATGTACAAAAATATTTATAGCCGAGCTCTTTGTGGTGGCCAAAAATTGGAAAATGAGGGGGTGCCCTTTGATTAAATTATTTCTTAATAGCAAAAACAAACAAAAAAATATTTTATTTTGAGCACCATGCTGGGAATCCTACTAACTAGCAATAAAACACCTACATGCCCCTCAATGGCAAATCAGTTTTTGAGGGAAAGGGAAATGTGTACTAGATAGATTTAGGACCAGCAGACAAGGGGCTGGACACCAGGTTCTGATGCTTACTAGCAAGTCTTTAGCATCTCTGAGCCAATGCTTCCTTGTTTGTAAAATACGGGATAGAGGCAGTTTGTGGTAGTAGAGGAATGGGTAGATTTCAGCATCAGGAAGATGGAGGCTCATGCTATCTTTCTGACTCTGACTCTGTAACCATGGGCAAGCCACTTAACCTCCAGCTCCAGGCACCACTCTAAATATGTTGTCTGTGTATTATTACCATTTCTCAAGCTTCTATTCTGTAGTGAAACTATTTATCTGGAATTCTCCTGGTTTGCTTCCCTTCATCTTAAATCAAATTTTGTGTTTAGATAGTTTTTTTTTAAGGGGCATACATCCTAGAGGGGCAGGGAGGTGACACACTGGGTCTGGAGTCAGGAAGATTCATCTTCATCTTCTCAAGGTCAAATCTGGCCACAGACACTTAGTAGCTTCTAGATAAGTCACTTAACTCTGTCTCAGTTCCTCATCTGCAAAATAAACTGGAGAAGGAAATGGCAAACTGCTCCAATATCTTTGCCAAGAAAACCTCAAATAGGATCATGAAGAGTCAAACATGACTGAAAAATGATTGAGTAACAGCATGTCATATCAAACAAATATTGGCTGGGTCTTGGGACCCTTTTATAATAGTAATAATAACAACACACATATAGCATTTAAAAATTCATAAAAATATCTTCCCCAAATCTATCTTGTGAGGTCGGTGGTGTAAACATTATTAACCCATTTTAGGGATGAACAACCTGAGGCTCAGTCAGGGTAAATGATACGTCCTGGGTCATACAGTGAGCTAGTATCAGTCAGGATTTCAACCAAGGTCCTCTGGCTTCAGAATCACTGCTGTCTCCCCACAGTGACTGCATTGCAGCCTCACAGAGCAGCCTCGCTATAAGCTTCTACTGGTCCTGATTCTTGAAAGCCTTCTTATTTACCCATTCCAGTATTCAGTCAGGGCCTGTCTGGGATTGTGGGAAAGCTTGTCGCCTTACTTTGAAAGGTGGCTTGTTTTGTGAAGCAAAGGAAGCGCCATCACATCTTGTGGCTGCTCCAAGCAAACATCAGTAGCAAATGATCCTCTGAAGCAAGAGCAAGTGACTTGAGGCGATGCTCGGGGCAAGGAATACAAAACCGACTCAAACCACCACTGGTTACCCTCAATGCCACTTGGCTGAGGAGAGGAGGAGGAGGATCTCCTTAGAATACAAACGGGGGGGGGGGGGGGACAAGTCTCCCCTCTTCTTCCTTCCATCATCGGTAGGCTGAGAACCCACAAGGGGGCAGACCCCTTTCACAGCTGCGATGCGATTCCATCTTAGAGAGCCAAGCTTTGGTGAGTAGAGGAGAATGCCAGACACACCACGTTATAATCGAGAGACCGCCTCTGTCCAAATGGAGGGAATTTGATTCAATCACCAGGGTTAGTCCTGGACCCCACTTAGATGGAATGGAAAGTCCTTTCCTCCTCTGGTCCCTGTTCTATTATTTTTGGGCCATGTGGTTCTGACGGCCAGCCCACTTAAGTTACCCTTCAGACTGCTGAATGGGTTTTGGAGAGGCCTTGCTGTTCAGGGAAAATGCATTATCTAATTAATGAAAAGAAATCCACTGGTATTTTTCATGTAGCCATCAGGTATGGGGCACCTCAGTATCCCTGAGGAGGCACACACTTTTTTTTAAACCTTAATCTTCTGTCTTAGAATTAATATTGTATATTGGTTCCAAGGCGAAAGAGTAATAAGGGCTAGGGAGTGGGGGTTAAGTGACTTGCCCAAGATCATACAGATCAGAAGTGTCTGAGGCCACATTTGAAGCCAGGATGTCCCATCTCTCAGCCTGACTCAGTCTATTAAGTCTTTTTCTCCTCCTCCTCCTCCTCCTCCTCCTC
>NW_025384394.1:0-5562 GCF_016433145.1 Gracilinanus agilis
TATATATATATATATATATATACAAGCATATTTACAAATAAATAAAATCCTTGGGCTGATCCATGGTCCATATAAATAAACAAATCAATCAATCATCATATATATAAATAAATATAGTCCTGGGACTGACCCATGATCCATTCATATATATATATATTAGTCCTGGAGCTGATCTATGATCTGTTCATATATACATATATATATATACACACACATATATACAAACATATTTATATAAAATAAGTATAAACATATGTATTTATATATAAAGTACATTTATATACATTTATATGTCACTGATAAATAAATAAATATGCATACATACATACACATATACACACATATGTATGTACGTATATGCACTCATAGTAGATTCTTATTTCCTTCCCTGACCCTTTTTTCAGATATTAGAGCTGTACCCTTTGCTCCCATTAGTCAGTGAGGTCTAGGCCAGGACCAGGCTGACTTTCATTTAATTTATTGTAAATGATTATAAATACAAATACAATACAAATTCTTAAAAATAAAATATTTATTAAAGCAGTTACTCTGTGCAAGGTATTATTAGGTGCTGGGGCTAGAAAAGCGAAGCATCTCGTGATGGAGGAATGGGAGGAGTATGGGGGCCTTTGGTTTCTAGCTCGTTTGCCTGAGGGTTTACAAAGCTTTATGGGATATCAAGGTCACCCCTGTCCTCACCTGCCTGTCTAAGGCTGTATTATTTCCACGTCTCTCTTCTGGGAAAGGACCAGAACAGATTCTCAGTGTGCCCACAAGAGGGCAGCAAATGACTTCGTTATTGGCGCATCCTAGTTCTGCAGGCTGTATTTTAATCATTTAATTTACCTTCCCCAGAACTTCTCTCTTGTCAAGAAATAAAAATTTGATGCTGATGTGAGGAATGGGACCCAGGTTTCATTTCCCTGTGCAGGTTTTGCACATTTCCTTCGTATCCTTGTTAGTACAGCTTATCAGTGGAGTGTGGCGAGGGAAGCAGAGGGTTATCACCTCCCCACTATGGCACTCCTGCCTGGGGAGGTCTGTGGGGAGATGAGCCTTCGTGTCTATACTCTTCTCAAGGTCAGGGCTTATTCCCAAGGAGGCAAAACAACAACATAGTCCTGAATTTTTAATTATAGTATTTCTTCCTTCTGCTTTTCGCCGTCTCTCTTCCTCTCTTTGCTTATGCCACTTACCAAATGTATGATAAATGTTGACCAGTCAATAATTTATAAACATAGATCGCAGAGCGTGCACTGACTTGGGTGGTGTGACATAAGAAGTGTCTTACAGTCTTTTGACATGAGGAAATTATGAAATGTTAGAGCTTTGAAGTCATCTAGTCTAACTTGTCCTTTTACAAATGGAGAAACTGAGAATTAGAGGATGAACGTGGTAGTAAGCTCCTTATCTGTAGGGGCTTTTTCATTCATTGATTTTGTATTCTCAGTGCTTAGCATAGTACCTGGCACGTGTAAATGCCTAATAAACATCTGGGGATTGATTAATTGCCAAAGTTCATGTGACTAGCTAATGGAAGAATTCAGAAGGAGATTGATCTTAGTATTTAAAAAATGCCCAAACCTACAACTTTTCTTATTATGAACTTAATTATCCACAAAAATATTTTAACATACAAAGAAGAATAATATTCTAATGCTTCATGGTACTGCCGGAAAGTAATCAATAATTAGCCTAGCAAGTATGGGGAGTGGAGTCAGCACTAGGTAATCTAAATTGTGACACGGGCAAAATTTATCTTGGGTGTTCCTGCATCCCTCCTGTTTCTTTTGGGGAGAAGCTTTCAATCTGAAGGAAGAAATAAAGTTAACAAGACAGCAAGCATTTATTAAGTGCAAATTCTGTTTGAGGTACTGTGCCAAGTGCTGGGTATACCAGTATGAGCTAAATAAATATAGCCTCTCACTTCAAGGAGCTTACCATCTAATAGGGAAAGACCATACACAAAGGTCAGCAGTGATGGGAAAATACCCATGGCAGGGGCTTGGTACCAAAGTCCACAAAGTCAGAAACACAACTGGGTGGGGAAGGAAGATGGGTGGGCCTGGGACCTTTCATAAAATGGCTGTTCCTGGAGGAATTTATCAGTGGGAGAAAAGGGCCAGTGTTAGCAGAGAGATGTTTCAGGGTGAGAAGACTGTTTGGATTGAAGGACATTTCAGGATGAGACTACAGATGGGATTAAAGTCTGGAAAATCAGGAGCAGAGAGCAATGAGAGTGTTGAGAAGTAAAAGGTCATTAAAGAAAGGACCATTCTGAAGATATTTAGTATGGCACTTTGGGAATTTCATATAGGAAATCACTGATTCTGGCTTTTTACTTTAGGGCAGTTCTGCCAGGGAATCTATTTTCAGGATGTGAACGTATGGACGTCTCACATCATTACTGCAGTAGACATTTAATCAGAAACCTGATTTAGCTTCACAAAGCTTTCGATAATGATGGCATTTTGGAAATCTTGTGATGTTTTCTTGGTAATAGGAACCTGATTAACTAGAACTCTAAATTCACTTTTTCTCACTCATTTCTTTCTAGGGAAAGGGATAAATAACAGCTAAACAAACTGATAGAAGGGATTTCACATAAAATGAAAAGCTACATCCAGCAGGTTATCCAGGATCATTACAGATTCAGCTTTATCTTCTATACTGTCTACATTTACAAGACTATTCAGGGATTACTGGTATGCAGAAGGATGGCCCTGAGGCATTGGAAGGTTCTTTCCCAAAAAGAATTCTACTTTTGTCAAGCCTGCTCTACTTACTAAGGCAAGAAAGTGGGCATTTTAGAAGTTTTCAGTGAGGAGTGAACAAAAAAAAAAATCAATAACCAGAAAATTAAATTTAACCAGAAACACTCCCTTCTCTTAACATCCTAATCGATATGAAAGTTGTTGAATTCCATTTTGAGGAAAACACTTATGCAAACATCAGGGCAATCCTTCTCTTCCCTGGAGTTTGGGTCTTCCTGGCTCTCACTAAAGTACTGAGCTCTTCCCCAAATAGGTGTAAAGTAAATATCATTTTAACATGGCAAGTTTAATTTCTTCTGGCTTCCTAAAATGTTGATAATAATAGAATCTACCTCTTTGATTGCTGTATCAAATGTATTTAAAGTACCTTAAATTTAAAGCAAACCTTAAAGCACTATATAAATTATCTTATGTTTATTCTTGCATATTGGGGGTGGATTGTGGGGGAATATTCAGAAGATCATTGAATTAATTATGGCCTCTTTGGTAGTTCATCCCAGCCACATATTGAGTGTGTGTTAGATTCAGTTTTCAGGGAATGACAGAATTTGAGAGTTGGAAATGACATCTAAGGTCATGTTGTCCAATACATGCCTAAAAAGGAATCTTTGTTATAATATATCCAACAAGGAGTTGTCCAGCCTTTGCTTAAAGATCTCCACTGATGGGAGAAGTTTTCCTTGTTATCAGGTCTAAATTTCCTTTGTTGCAATTCCTACCCATTACTCATGGGTCTAACCTCTAGGGCCCAACAGAAATCCAGTCTCTTTTCTATAGAGAGTTCTGACAAAAGATTTTGTATACTGTTTCCTTTTCCCGCTTTCTGGAAATGGCTAGATTTGGATAATATACTTTTTCATTTGCTACAAATAATTCCATTATCTTCAGGTCATTGCCATTAAGAATTTTCCCAAAGTGGTGGTTTTCTGTACTTTGGCTACTAATGTCTACCTGATATCACTTGTGTTTGCAGTAGAATTTCCAGATACAAGAAAAACTCCTGAAATATTGTAGAATTCCTCATATCTTCCACCTTCTTGAGTCTTATGATGAGTTCAATAGAAAGTCTGGATGCTGTCATATTATTTTCACTCTCATCCCCAAAGATCATTCGCAAGTGTAGAGGTAGATCACTCAAGGCTCCATGCCTGTGTGAGATCTGGGACCTTCTCTCTTGATTGATCTGAGATTTCTTGTTTCTAATAGGAGAGATCATTTGCTTTATGTCTATATTCTCATATGTATACTTTCTCAGATTTCTGTTTGCTTTCACTTGAGACAAATGGGCTTATTTGCTATTTGCTATATATGTTCATTGTGGAACTGGCATCTGATTGGAAAGGAGTCAAACCTTGGTTTTATAATTGGAGCTCAGGAGCTCAGCTTGAACCTGAACATTTAGACCAGGGGTTGGCAATGTATGGTTCTAGAGCCATATCTGGCTCTTTTGAGGGCCAGATATGGCTCTTTCTGCAGGAGCCATAAAGTCAATTTTTTTTTTCAGGCGCTGTTACAGGAGCCGCACTGTGAGCACTGTACAGCTCTCACGAAATTACATTTTAAAAAATGTGGCGTTTATGGCTCTCACGGCCAAAAAGGTTGCCGACCCCTGATTTAGACTAATGATATTTGGGGTGAGAGGAGGTATAGTTATAGTCTAGGATACTTTCTCTTTGAGAAGAGCAAGTCTCTGACCCTAATATCCGGCTTCCCCTCTTGGCAGGAATCAAATTATCTTTTCAAGAAGAGTGGGTTGAAGATATCTTCTTCTAGACATATCTATTCAATCCTCCCTGTGAGCCATTGTTAGATGAACCCAGGTCCCATCTACATGACTACATGGGCAAAACACACATCACTACGACATTCCTTATATATTTGTAAAATCGAGAGCCTGAAAACTACCAAACTACATCCAAGACAGAGCTTCTGTATCTACTCTGGCTACTGAACTTGCTGTCCTATAATGGTGTGATGAATGAAATAACCATTGAGAACTTGTGTTCATTGCTTTTTCTTTGATGGTAGGAGATAAGATTGGTATTGATTAGACAGGTTTTGGTACACTTGCTCAGCTTTTCCTCTTGTTTTAGGATCTCGATCATCTGAAATTCCTAATGAGAATGATCTTCTGGGATATTGAAACCATTTCAATGAATTTGCCTAACTTATGGAATTTTCCCTTCTCCTAATCAGTGTGTTTAAGATAATTTGGATAGAGGCACTGATGACATGATCATAGAATGCTGACTCCATCATAGATTTAGAAAGGACCTTAGAGATTTCAGTTCACATATGAGGAAACTAAGACCTAGAGAGTTATAATGAATAACTCACACGATCAGAACTGACATTTCCTGGGACCTTTGACTCCAAATCAAATGTCACCTATACCAAAAAATTATAATAGTTTTTATTTTGTTTGTTGGTGGGCTAGTTAGAGAGTTATTTCAGAAGAGCTTTTGGAGACAAGGGCTAGCTTTAACTATATCTGAAATCAATATCACTTAAGTAGGGAAGACCCATTCCATTCCAGAAAAAAGGGTTGTGGGGCTCTTTCCCCCTGAGTTGTCCACTAGCAACCTTTTTCAGCTGACTATGGAAATGACATTTCCTTATTTAGAGAGCTTTATTATTTCATTTTTTCTTCACAATCAATCAGTCAGTCAATTAACACACATTTGTTAAGTGCTTACTGTGTTACAAACCCTGTTCTAGGAATCAGGGATACTTCCTTCTTTCCTTCTTTGCTTCCTCCCTCTCTCCCTTCCTCCCTCCCTCCCTCCCT
>NW_025384395.1:0-2955 GCF_016433145.1 Gracilinanus agilis
ATATATATATATATATATATATATATATATGCCATACAGAGCATGTGGATGTTTCAAAACGTTCACCAGATAGGCACTGCAATGCCAAAATTCGAGATTACTGTTTTGAATGGCTATTTTCATGCCCTCTAAGAAGTGCATTTAACCAGATGCTTGGTATAAATAGTACTATGGTAAAAATAGGGAACAAATTAGTTAGGTAATACCCAAATAATCAAATTGTGCACCTTCCTGGGCTGCTAAGAACTACTCTCCGACCTTATAATAAAATAAAAATCACCATGACATGAAGTCATTAAGAAAGGAAAAGTAAAAAGAGGAAAGACTAGCCTTAAATCTCTCTGCTGGACATGGAGGATTTTCAGAGTATAAAAGCTTTTTAGAAGATTTCAGACTCAAAAACAATTAGTAAAGAAACCAAAATTATTCAGCATCAATTAAGTAACAATACCTTAGCAAAATCCCTTGTGGTAACAAAGACATGTATCCTAGCTAAAAGATAATTCCTCCAATTTCAGCTTTCAGAAAGAACTCACCCTCAATCATCTAATCAAGTGCAGGAACTTCCTTTCCTGATTGCAGGAGCAGGACTTCCTCTAACTTAAGCATCAATTGGATCCAATTGTAATTCTGTCAGAGGATTCTGGCCAATTGAAACTTTCATTTAGAATTAGGATTCATATTATCATATTCCTAAATTCTTAAACCTACTAAGATAGGTAGAAGTCTAGTTTAGTGCCTTGTTTTTACAGATGAAGAAACGAGATGCAGAGAGGAGAAATTAGTTCCTAAGCATAACTCAGCAAATTGGCAGCAAAGTTAGGACTCAGATCTAGGTCTTTTGACTCCCGATCCAGGACATACATCATATGTACAGGTTCAGCCACGTCCAACTCTTCATGACTCCATTTGGTGTTATCTTGGCAAAGACACTTCCTTCTCCAGCTCATTTTACAGATGAGGAAATTGAGGCAAACAAGGTAAAGTAGCTTGCCCAAGATCTGAAGCTAGATTTGAATTCAGGATGATGAGTCTTTCTGACCCCAGATTAAGCACTCTATCCACTGTACCACTTAGCTGCTTTAATGGTCCTCTTGATTATTGGCATCTTTATTTTTGACCAGTGTTTGTCCAGATTTGAACCCTATGTCTACCCTAACCTTGAATATTTGGCTGCCCTTGATTTGGCAGATATATGGATTTGCTTACTTTGAATTCTGATCTCTTTCTTGTCCCAGTACTCTTGCTTCTGACATTGCTGTTTTCCTTCTAGTCCTGTCATCTATTTCATGACTTTTGCTCCAATGCCACCCACAGATTTGTCATGGTATTATTGTAATTGCTTCAGTAAACCTAAAGATTTTTCTGTAAGCATTTGAAATGAAAAAGTCATCAATTCTTAGTACCTCAATCACTTAAGGTCAAAACATTGTTCAATCATCCAACATTAAAATCTGCCACATGAGGGGCAGCTGGGTAGCTCAGTGGAGTGAGAGTCAGGCCTAGAGACAGGAGGTCCTAGGTTCAAACCCGGCCTCAGACACTTCCCAGCTGTGTGACCCTGGGCAAGTCACTTGACCCCCATTGCCTACCCTTACCAATCTTCCACCTATAAGTCAATACACAGAAGTCAAGGGTTTAAAATTAAAAAAAAAAAATCTGCCACATGAGAAGTCTAACTAGATGATGGGGAAAAGGCACTAGTCTATAATAGTAAGGAGTTAACTTTATTTTTTAATTTATTACTTTGCATTAATTTTCTATACAGATTTATTTTATTTTGACCACATTCCAGGTAGAGAGAGGGAATGAGGGATAGCAGGGTAGGTCACAGTTTCAAGACCTCAAAAGCTACTTGGGAGAAAGGAAAGGGCTAGAATATAGACCTTATAGTTTATGGTTTCTCTTTCCAAGACTTTTTCATCAGACACCAATCAAAAGCATATGGAAGACTACTGGGCCATGAGATTCAGCTCCAGGAAATGAATTTTTTTTTGTTAGAAGGGTCATAACTATCGAACACTCAAAATGAAGATGGGAAAGGACTTTAATGCTTGTAATTCCATCCCATAAACATTTATTACATGCAAGTACACTATGGTAGGTACCAGTCAGACAAAAGATGAAAAATGTCCTTGTCCTTCAGGAGGGTGGCATGACATGAGCAGAAATAACTATAATAAAAATTGGAATGTGACAAGTGCACAGTGGAGATCTTAGGCTCATTCATAGGATTTATCTCTGGGAGGGACTTTGGCAATCATGTAGGTCGCTTTATGTATGAGTCAACCAAAATCTAGAGAAAAGACTTCACTAAGGACACACAGATGACAGGTAACAGAAGCAGAATCCAAACCTGGTTCTGATTGACTCTAAATCTAGTGCCCTTGACAGTAAATTAGGGAAGAATCATTTCCTAACTGGGGGAATTAGAGAGATTTTATGAAGAGGCTCTTAGGAGGAAAGAAGGATTTTAGAAAACAGAGATGGGGTGGGGAGTGGGGCTAGGAGGAGTATAAAGGTATTGGGGGCAGCCTGCATAAGTATACAAAGGCAAATGGTAGAATGAGATCCAGGACAATTACAAGTCCAATTTCAATGACCTTTGGAGTATACAAAGGGGGTTAGTATGAAATAATTCTAGAAAAATAGTTTCAAGACTTGTAAGGCATTTTGATGAGGGGGATAAAGCAATGGGATGACAGTGAAGGTCTTTGAGCAGATTTGCATGTCAAAAATCAAAAGGAATTAATGTTAAAGAGGAAAAAGTTCTGAATTTGGAGGAGCACTGGTTCCTATCATGGTTCACCTACCTACTACATATGAAACCTTGGGTAAGTGATTTTACTTCTGTGGGCCTCAGTTTCTTTATCTGCAAAATAATAACTTCTCCTTTTTTTTCCAAACCCTTACCTTCTATCTTAGAATCTTAGAATATATATATATATATATATA
>NW_025384396.1:0-5095 GCF_016433145.1 Gracilinanus agilis
GTAAAATAATATATAATTAAATAGATTTATGTAGTATTATAATGAAACATGAAACAATCTCTGCCCTCAATAGGCTTATATTCTATTGAGGACTGGAGGTGGGGAACAGCATATATACAGATAAATAAATGCAAAATATATACATAGTAGTTCCGAAATAATTTCAAGAAGTATTAGCCACTGGAGATACTCCTGTAGGAATGTCATTTGAGCTGAGTTTTAAGAGATTGTAAGAGGCAGAGGTAAGGAAGGAAAGTATTCTATGATCCATGAGGTGTGTGAGAAGCAACAAGTAGGCCAGTATGCATGGAATATCAAGTGCATAAAAAGGGTTTAATGTGTGATTAATGTGTAAGCCTGTAAAGGTAGGCTGGAGCCAGACTAATGGGTTCTGAATGCCAAATAGAGGAGTTGCTCAGCTTTTTTGAATAGGTTAGATCCATCCTTTAGGAATATCACTATGATAGGCATATAGGAAAAGATTGAAAAAGAGAAATAATTGAAGGAGGGAGAGCAATTAGTAGGAATATTACAATGGTCAAGGTAAGAGGTAATGAGAGTCTGAACTAGTATGGGGGCCATGTGAGGAGGAAAAATGGGACAGATGCTGGAGATATAGACATAAGACTTAGCAACTGATTGAATATGAATGATTGTGGTATCCTTTACAGAAATATAGAAATTTGGAAGAGGGATATGTTTTGGGGAAAAGATATTGAGTTTTGTTTTGGAAATGTTAAGTTTGTACTTATGAGACCTCAGATTTGGGAGGAAAAAAAAAAACCTCCCTGACTATGTATTCCAACCCATGTTTAACCCAAGAGTGCATTTATATCTCCATTGAGTTCCTTTTAGAAATCTTCTCCTAGGGTGGAATCTACTTCTTCAGGCAACAAAAGAACATTTTTCCCCACTTTGAGAGAGTACTAATTATTAGAAATTTTTTCCTTATCCTGATCCCAAAACTTTCTTTTTTATTTTTTATCTCTTGAACCCATTATTCCTAGTTCTCCACAAGCTAAACACATTGAATCCTACTACTCAACAACCTTTCAAATATTTGAAGTTAGCTGCCATATTTATGTCTCCTTCTTCAAGTTAACTACATCAACTTCCTTTAGGCGATTCTTTTTTGCACTGATTTCTGATCCTCTCACATTTTGGTTACTTCGCTCAAGAATATTATACCTTATCCAATTCGAATAAATTCAATTAGATTCAACAAACATTTATTTAAATGTGGGGCACTATATTAGGCTCAGAGGATAAAAAGTGAAAAATGATATTATGTCCAATAGTAAGGAACTTATATTTTATTAGGGATATATGTCAGATACAAAATTAATTATATAAGGTATGATGTGATCATTTAAAAGAGAGGCTTGGCAAAGGAATATAGAAAAATTTAAGAGTATGCTTATCTATTTGAGGAAATCAGTCATTTGTATACATGTCTATAATACAAGTCAGAAAATAAGAAGAATTATAACTGAAGTTGTTTGAAGGAGAAATTGAAATGTGTTTGGGAGAGTAGGGGTGGGATTAAGTAACCTTAGAAAGTGGCCTCAAAGGCTAGAAGGACTTCAAAAGGCTAAGATAGATGGTAAAGAGATTGCAGATACAAAGAATTTCATGAGCAAAAGCATGAATTTATCAATGGATCAATAAACATGTAAAAGGGACGAGAAATAATTCAATCTTATAAAAGTGTGAGTTCCCAAACTGGAAGTAGCTTCTTTTGGTAGGCTTAAGTTAATATTGCACAGAGTATGCAAATCTACATAGTATTGTCATTTTGCTCTTTATTCAGCATCAACAAAATATGCAGTGTGACTCAGTGTAATTAATAAGTAAACATACCATCTGTAGACTTAATAAGTAATATGTCTCACACATGTATATTATTCTTTTCCAAATATATCTAGACATTGTTGTGACGAATAAAATACAAATTCATTTAGCAACATTTTAGAACTTGTAGTAGTTGTCTGTCATGTATATTCTCTATCTATGGACTTTAAAAGTACTGCAAAATATTCATGTTAGTAGGATTTGGGACTATTCTATTAGAGAATAAGATATGGACACAACTTTACAACATCTTTAGAGAAATGCATCTAAAAAGGTTGTTTGAGAAAAGAATGAAAGTTCTCAAATGTTAAGGTTAAGAAATATTTAGTTTGGGTGGTAATAGAAACTCTTTTGAAGGGCTTTGGGAAGGTAACATGATTTTCCACTATGCATTATGAAGATTAATTCAGCAACCATGGTCAGGAGATGCTAGAGGGAGGATTGAGCAGGGAACCTATTAGGAAACAATATTAAAATCTTAGGAAAGAAGTAACAAGGTCATGAATTACAGTATTGGCAGTGAGAATGGATTTGAGAGAAACTTAACTGCTTAAATTAAAAAATAAAAATAAAAAAATCATGGCAAACTGATTGAATTGGTAGGGGAGGATATAAAAGTAAGCAATGATGGGAAGGCTTTAAAGGTGGGTATCTGGTATTTCAAAGAACAAATATTTATTGAATGCCTGTTATCCACAATATGTTTTGGTATGACTACAAAGATAAAACTGAAAGAGTCCCAGTCCTCATGGAGGGTCTAGGTATTATAAATATTCTACTAGGGAGTAGTGATATTATGCCTCTATTTTGACTGAATTGGGGCTGCACTTGATAGAAATAGAGAAATTAGGAAGAGAGGAAGGTGGTTTGGGATTATGTCAAATTATCGTTTAAATGTGT
This sequence comes from Gracilinanus agilis, assembly GCF_016433145.1. Classification (NCBI taxonomy): domain Eukaryota; kingdom Metazoa; phylum Chordata; class Mammalia; order Didelphimorphia; family Didelphidae; genus Gracilinanus; species Gracilinanus agilis. The sequence continues at coordinate 2,752 of NW_025384396.1, forward strand.
CGAAGACTAGGTATACTTGATGGCACCAGGGATTTTACTAGCTTTGTCTGCACCATAGAATTGTATGTATGTATTGCCTCCTTTTTTATGAGGAAAAAAGAACATTTTTGTGGCATAAGAGAATTAATAGAACTAATTAAAAATTTACACAGACAGTATTGATTTGATGTTTGAAAAGTTAATACTAAAAAAGATAGCTGATATTTCCCTTTTCCCATGGTTCACAAATAACTGTCAAATCACTGGTGGCTGGATATCTTTCCTGGACTCTGAGATCAAGGAAATGGAGAGAAGGTATGACATATTTGATACATTTGTAAATGCAATGCTGTTCCATAGTCATTAAGTCAGGAGCTTTAAGTATTTTCTCCAACAGCAGTGATAGGTTTGTGCCAATCCATCTTTGTGCTCCTGTTGTGATCAACAACGCACAGCACTCATTTGGCAATTCATCCTACAATGCCTTGTGACACTTTTTTATATTGCTGTCTTATTCTGTTACCTAACTAGGATTATCATCAGACTTTTTGAATGCATTTATCTTGTCTGTCCAACCAGATTGGGGACAGGGATAAAGTATCATACTTCTTTATATCCTTTCACTCTGTCTTGGAAATAAATGATGTCCAAAATGATTGATCAGGATAGAGAATCAATATGTAACCAAAAGTAGGGCTTATTTTTCCTAAAGTGTTTCCATGGGGGATTGAACCAATGGGTGGGAGGCTTACTAGATCCTGTGCCTTCACTTTACAATTTAGAATTGGATGCATAAAATCTCTTTAACATCTCAAAAGATAACCAGCAGATTTTCCCCTTTATAAGAGTTCTACACACCTCTCTATTCAAAGAAAAGAGATTTTGATAGCATGTGTAATTAATATTTAATTTTTACAGAAAATATATTCTATATTTAAATCATGAATATGGTTCTTGGTGGTTTCTATTTGTAGATTTTATGTGAATCTCAATGTCACTCTAACAGTCTAGGCTAGTGTTGGGCAAACTTTTTAAAGAGGGGGCCAAAGGAAAGGAAATGCTCATCTGTCAGTCTGTTTCTAAGGCAATTCTTTCAAGGTTTCATTATATTGTATCCTACTCATTGTATTTGTCAGATTAGGAATAATGTGCAGCCAGATAGAACATTTAGGGGGCTGGATCTGGCCCGTGGGCCGTAGTTTGCCCATCACTAGTCTAGGGCTCAGCATCCTCTCTCTTTTTAAAAAAACAAAACAAAACTTAAGGATCATCTTCTCTGCTCACAAAATTACCTTCCACCTACCAAAAGGACCTTTAAGAGTTCTCTGTGTGTCCTATTTCTTAATCTCTATCCTGGGTACTTTATCAGGCTGTGTGGGAGTCAGAAGTATATTTGATAAGAAAAACAACAGAGACTTTAGTGACTATAAATTCATATTTTCATATCTGTAAGGTTACACTTTGAAGAGAAACTCTGATGAAATCACTCAAACTCTATTTCTTTTCTGCTATCTTCACAGACATAACGTAGTCACTGAAAGATACATTTTCAATCTTTTATTTAATAAAATCTACTATTATTATTGTACTAATGTTAACACCTGGAGGGTAAACACATATTGCCTTAGGGGTATGGATTTCATTAAAAATATTTTATTAAAAACTAAGCATAGGGCAAAAGCTAAAGTAAGAGAAGGTTTTTGTTGTTGTTGTCAGATATGGAAAAAAGAAAGAAAGCCATGATTTTCAGTTCAATTCAAGTAATTTGCATTAAGTAACTATGAACCAAGGCAATACCATTAGGCAGTATGGATAAAGGTGAAAAATAACAAATGCCCTAGCCACAAGGAATTTATAGTCTAGTAATATATGAAGAGAAGAAAAAAACACAGCAGAATGTTGCAAATGATAAGAGCAATGAGTTTAAAACAAGTGTCAGTAATTTCAAAAATATCAAGCTTATAAGAAATAGATAAAAGACAAAGGAAACTAAAGGACAATTTGGCAGCAATTCTACAATATTGGACTGGTAGTAGTTATATTAAGTTGCAGGTAATTTTTTTCTAGCAGCAATTAGCATAACTATTCTATAAGGGAAAAAAGTGGTGTGATATTTCTAGGTTGTAAGGGAGAGGAAAATTCTGATATATAACATGAAAGGTGATCAAGAAAAGTCAGTTTTACTTTCAAGCAAGGTTCTGAGTCTCCCTTGATTTCAGGAGTAGGGAAAATGAGGATTACTGGCTTTTCTTTTGCTCTGCTGTGGTGTAGTCACATTTAATGAATATTACCTACAGGAAAGTTTGACTTCTAAGTGACAGAATAACTGATTTAGTCTTTGTGTATATATATATATATATATATA
>NW_025384397.1:0-6611 GCF_016433145.1 Gracilinanus agilis
CCCTTTTCCATGTTCTCTAACAGACTCCTACCTAAACTCAGGCATCACACCTGCCAGCTCAGATGGTCTCTATTCTATTTCAATGACAGATTCTGCCTCAATTCATCTTTTCCTAAATATTCTCCACTATGCTTCTCCCCTAGTTTTCCTTAATGTCCTCACATGAGTATATCTGAGTATACAATAATAATCTGATATCTTCCTCTATCCCACATATATACCATTATATTTTATTTTAAATAAGTTATACACATTCATAACCATAAGTTATATTTATGTATATAATATTATACACACATATTTGCACATAGATGTGTGTATATGTGTGTGAATTCTTATACACACATTTTAGGAGGGCAATGAGTCATATCTGACTCTTTGTAGCCATATTTGGCGTTTTCTTGGCAAAGGTACTAGATTGGTTTGCCATTTCCTTCTCCAGCTCATTTTACACACAAGGAAACTGAGATAAACAGTAACTTTCCCAAGGTCACACAGCTAGTAAAAGTCTGAGGCTTGATTTGAACTCGAGCCTCCTGATTCCAGACTTAGAAACCTATCCATTGTACCATCTGTCCACCCCCAATATACATGTACACACACACACACACACACACACACATATATGTACAGCGCCAAATAATAGTCATTCATCAAATTCCTGGCAAGCCTTAAAGAAATCTTTAAAGGCAAATGGGCTTTTTAATATTAGGATCTCCAGTTCACCTTGTTGGTTATGTATTTCTTGTGCATGTCTGGGTCTGAGATCTTTTTTTTTTTTGTTTTAATTTCCTTCTTGAATTTTATTCCCCCGCACTTCTGCGTATCCCTACTACCATTGCTATTTTTACATTGTCGCAACTCTCTATGATACTTAGTTATATGGATATAGGTTGCTGGTTTGTTTTTTAATTTTATTTTCTTAACCCTTTCCTTTAAATTTAAATCCTCTTTAAATAGATTTTCTGAATTCCAAGAGAGTGTATTTTTGCCTTATAGTATAATGGAAAAATTGTTGACTCTATAGAACAGGGACCTGGTTTAAATCCCTCCTGTGTCTCTTACTACTTATGTAATCTTAGGTAAATCATTTAGCTTCTCTGGGACCCAGTTTTGTCATCTGTAAAATCAAGAGATTAGATTAGATGACCTCTGAGGTCCCTTCCAGAGTTAGATCTATGATTCCTGGTACTTCATTCCTGGCCAGGAGCCTGTCATCCCTATATTTTAAGCTCTCAATGGTGAGCTAGTCAAATCTGCCTGTCTCTTCTGAAGTCCATGTTTTTAATGTGTGATAGTGAAGAAAACCCTATCTGTGCTGTTAAGCTTATTAGTTTCTTTCCCAAGTGTTTATGATCCTTAACCAAGTGACAGAAGTGCCTTCACAATTCCCTTGTGCTCTTCGAGATGGCCGGATGAAGGTATAGTGACCATCTACTTTGACAGGTCTTGGGAGGTTGCTGCCATGCCTCAAGAAGACAAAATGCTGCTCTATTAACGACCAACATGGTTTATTTCTTCTTCCTCTGACCCTTCTGAGATAATTCATTATGTGATAGCACCTACGTACGTGTCTGTGTCACCATTCCCGAGAGGACAATCAGATTCTTCCTTCCTTTCTGGAATTTAGGGAAAGCTCCTATTTGTTTCCTACACTGTATATTCTTCTTGTTGCTTGGTTATTCAGTTATGTCTAACTCTTTGTGACCCCATGGACTTGTCCATAGTTTGGAGGTTTGAAGTAGTTTGCCATTTGCTTCTCCAGTGTGTCCCCATTTTACAGTTGAGAAACCAAGGCAAATAGGGATTAAGTATTTTGCCCAGGGATCACACATCTAGTAATTTTTCTAGGGCTGGATTTGAACTCAGGTCTTCTTGAATCCAATCCTAGTGCTCTATCCACTGTATACGTTTATATGCCATTTTCTTTTTGGAGGAAATATGAGTCTCGGAGGGGAATGGCAAGCATATAGTAGAGGCTGTATAACTTTTCACTGATTGATAACTTGTAAATATTCAATAGTTCTTTTCCTCTTTACCTTCTGGGTTACTTCCCCACCTTCCAGTTGTCTGATACAGGACAGGATCTCCTCTTCTTCCTCCTCTTCCTTCTTCTTTCTTCTCCCTTCCTCTTTTCTCTCTTCAACTTCATCATCCTTCTTCCAGAAACTTGACCACAACAAAAATACACACATCATAATATCCAGCTTATGCCCCCCAAAACCTTCCTGCTCCCTATACTTGCTTATATTCTCGGTCCTGTATTTTCTTGCTAGTAGCTTTCTTTGAGTTTCTCTATGGAATTTGAAGGATCTCTCCCACAAGCATGTGAAAATTTCCCCTGGCACAAAGGGTTGATGAGAACAAATTGTTCCACCTCCCATGAAGATGGCTGAAGTACGTGGTGTGATTGATTAGACATCAGTTGCCAAGGTCATCCACTGCATCCTGGGCCATCTCCAGGCATCCTGACTTTTGTCTTGCCATTGAACTTTATTGACTGGAAGAGAAAGTGGAATTGATGACTTTGTGTAGCTCACATGTCCAACTCATGCACGTCAAGCTATTGTCCTATGATATCATCGGTCCTCTTCAAAAACGAAGGATGAACAACAACAACTATGGTGGTGATGGGGGAAAGTCTCAAAGTAGATTCTGAGTTAACATGGGCTAAATGTTGAATGAGTTGAATAAATTATAAATAAATTGTTGAATAAGTGAGCTTTTTTCTGGTAATTACTCATCTATTAATCTATCTTTATCATTTATTTAACTTTATTTATTTATTTTTTTAAACCCTTACCTTCCATCTTGGAGTCAATACTGTGTATTGGCTCCAAGGCAGAAGAGTGGTAAGGGTAGGTAATGGGGGTTAAGTGACTTGCCCAGGGTCACACAGCTGGGAAATGTCTGAGGTCAGATTGGAACCTAAGACCTCCAGTCTCTAGGCCTGGCTTTCAATCTGCTAAGCCACCCAGCTGCCTCCCCCCACCCCATTTATTTACCTTTAAATTTACATCTTGGTCTTTTGGATTGAGAAAGAAAAATTGAAGCAACAGGAGGTAAATAGAAATTAATGTCAAAGCTAAATTTCTTCAATGGTGATAGAAAAGTATCATGGGAAGTTGTATACTTCCTAACTTTGTACATCTCCAGACTCCCCCCTCTTCTCCTATGCATCTTCCTCTAATCCCCTTCCTTATAAGCCAGCCTTGATGGTAATTTTATTGCATTTTATTTCTTACATGACCTATCTTTATATGGTAATTGGTCTCACAGCTCAGGGAAAGAAATTATTTTGGAGCAGGTTGTAGGTTATGAGTATGAAGAATTTACCAAAAGTCAAAGGGACTATATTAGAAATTGAACCTAATAAAACTCGAGTTTTGGAGCCTGGTTACATCAGATAGCAAAAGAGTCATGGCTCAAGGACAGAGTAGACTATTAAACTAAATCTAATAAAATAAAATTCAAGAATGTTAAATGGGAAATCTTCACTTCACAAAAATGACTTGATGAATATTCGAATTTGTTAGTAGTTGGCCTGAAAAAGATCCCAGGGTCTAAGCAGAGTCCAAGCTCAAGCAATATTAGTCAATTATGTGATATGGAATTTTAAAGAAGTTACTGTGATCTTGAATTTAAGAATTACAAAGTTTTCAGGAATAAGGAAGTGATAATCCTGCTGTCCTCTGCCCTAGTCAGATTCAGCTGGAGTCTTGCTGATTTCCTGTGTACCACTGTTTAAGACAATCTCTGAGAAGCTGGAGAACATACAGAAGTGGGCAACCAGGACGGTGAAGGGTCTTGAGACCATGTCATATAAGGATAAGTCGAAGACACTGAGGATGTTGATGCTAAGAGAAGAGTCAGAAGTCCCATGACAGACGTCTTTAATTATTTGGAGGGTTATCATATGGAAGAAACATTAACTTGGCCCCATTGAGACAGAACTAGCAGTAGAAGATTGAAGATGACAAGAGGAAAACATCGTTTTATGGAAAACTCCCAACTCTTTTGAAAGCCATCCCAAAGTGGAATGAGATACTTCGAAAGGTAAGTGGGCTTCTCTTCACTGGATAGCTCCAAAAGGAGACTGGATGACCTTTTATCTGTTATTTAATATAGTAGACCTACTTTTTTCCAGTATGGGCTGGACTAGATGGTAACTGAAGGCTGGTGGCAAGAGCCCTCTTGATAAGGCAGTTTAGTAATGGAATATCCCAGGAAGGACTTTAGAAGGCATCTAGTCCACACCAGTCCTATGTACAGATTAGGAAATTCAGTCCCAGATATTAGAAGGAATCTGTTCAAGGTCACAATAGGCATATACAATAGAAATCCAGGTTCTTTGCCTTCGCATCCAGTATCCTTTCCATCAATCTGTGCTGGGTAATCTCAAGTATAGAATCCCCAATTCCAAAGCTCATGGATTTTTCTGTCTCCTATTATGGATTGAATCCTAATAGAGAGTCTAGGATCTAGAACAAGATGGTAGCTGAGGAGGAAGATTGTTGGAGAAGTGGCAGGGTACAGAAGGTCACTTTTTTTTTTTTTACACCTTACCTTTTGTCTTAGAATTAGTGTTATGTATTGGTTCCCTAGGCAGAAGAGCAGTAAGGGCTAGGCAATTGGGGTTAAGTGACTTGCCCAGGGTCACACATCAAGAAAGTGTCTCAGGTCAGATTTAAACTCAAGATCTCCTGTTTCCCATCTTGGCTCTCAATTCACTGAGCTATCTACCTTTCCCTGAACATCTCTTATGATAAAGAAGACACTTGTGTAAATCCAGAATTTGTGGGAATCCATGAGAGACCATCCAGAGTTAATAATAAGCCTGATTATTCAGCTTTCCTTATATTAAATGCCACTTCACCTACCACTCCCACCCCCCTACTTTCTTCATTAGTAGGGACCTACTATAACTTGATTATGTTACTGGCACCAAGATCTGTATTACAGGGCAATTTTAGGGTCTCCTTTAAGTTGTTGAGGCTCTTGAATAAGCCAATTTTATTATATTTTATTTTTAAAACCCTACCTTCCGTCTTGGAGTCAATACTGTGTATTGGTTCCAAGGCAGAAGAATATTAAGGGCTAGGCAATGGGGATTAAGTGACTTGTCCAGGGTCACACATCTGGGAAGTGTCTGAGGTCAGATTTGAACCCAGGACCTCCCGTCTCTAGGCCTGGCTTTCAATCCCCTGAGCTACCCAGCTGCCCCCTCAAATTTATTTTATTGAGGATAAAATGAGATAACATTTATAAAATGCTTCTCAAACTTTAAAGTGCCATATAAATGACAGCTTTTATTATTATCACTTTACACATGAGGAAATGGAGGCAGATAGAAGTTGAATGAATTGTTCAGGGTCATAGAGCTCATTAGTGTATGAGGAAGGGTTCAAACTCAGCTGTTCTCAAATCCAAGTCAAGTACACCTTCCACACTACACATATAGCTGTCTCCAGGCAATTCTTTCCACAATTTGATGCTCAGATGGATATCACATGGGTGAGTTCATCCTAGGGAATCAGGGTTTTCCCAATACCCACCCCTGGGAAGTTTCATTATACAGAGAATTCTGGAGTGTCAGATCAGGAGGGGGCTTAGAACAAAGATTGCTGGGGCTGGGAGGGGGCTTAGAACAGGGAGTGTCAGAGCTGGGAAGGGGCTTAGAACAGGGAGTGTCAGAGCTGGGAGGGGGCTTTGAACAGGGCTATGAGGGCTGGGAGGGCCTCGAGAAAGGAAAATGTCAGAACTGGAAGGGTTTGGTTTCTAGCAACTTAACTTCTCCCATTTTTCATCGCTCTCTTCCTTACCTTGTTTCTGGTCCATTTTTTATTTTCTAAGTATTTTCTCTTATCGCCCCATAAGGAGGCTGGCAAGAGTTTGACAAGGAGTCACCAAAACAAAGCAAAAATCCTGAAGTCCATTTTTCTCTGTGTCTCTCCCCTTTTCCTCCCTTCTTTCCCTCTTCTACCTTCTGCGTCTCTGTTTCTGTCTCTTTGTCTCTCCCTGTCCCTCACCTCTTCCTTCTCCTTCTCTCCCCCTTTCCCCCACTTCTATGTCTCTGTCTCTTGCTCTCTGTCTCTCTGTCTCTGTCCAGCTCCTTGTCTCTGACTCTGTCTCTGTCCTCGCTCTGGCCCTTGTTCTATAGAAGGCCCGTGTCTTTGTTCCAGCACATTTTCCTCGGAGGAAGTGAGCCAGGGCCTGGGGATCTGCTTGTGTCCAGGCCTCTCAATAACTCAGGAACTTGGCTCACAGTCATTTCATTAAATGGGAATGGATTTCCCATTACCAGATATCAGGCCTGCTCCTCTCCCCCCATCCCCAACCCCAACCCCCCTGGAACTTTGTGCTTGCGGCAGCAGTACAAGGCCTCCTTTAAGCCCAGGCCTTGTCTGTTTAGTGTCTCTGCAAAGGGGAGAGGAGGCGATGCTGTCTCCTCTTTTCATTTGCCCCCTTTCTCCCAGATAGCCCCTCTAGGCGCTGCCTTGGAACCCAAGGAAGCAACAAATGTTTACTAATTCCATGAAGAGAATGGATTGTGATTTTTTTTCCAGACTAATATCTGAGACTTGTAAGGTCCCCCTCCCCCTCCCCCTTCC
>NW_025384398.1:0-2646 GCF_016433145.1 Gracilinanus agilis
CTCTCTTCTCTCTCTCTCACTCTTTTTCTCTCATATATATATATATATATACATATATATTTGCATATACATCTATATATATTCACACACACACACGTATGTACAGAGAGTCCCCAAAGTCTTAGTGGTCTTCTGAAACACCCCGTGTAGGCTCAGAGTCGTGCGTGGAGCACATATCAAGGTCAAGGTGCTCCGTAGGGTTATGATACAATGACTAGCATTTACCTGACTCCTATCAGACTTTTCACTGCAGAAAGTCAATACGTTTCGTGACAGGCAAAGTGATCCCTGGTAAATGAGTCTGCTTCTGGATCTCGAGGGAACCGAAGCTGAGCCCTGCTTTTCTGATCTGTAACTCTACAGGATTTATGAGGAAGCACAAATCATTTGGAGGTATAGAAGAATATGACGCAAGGACACATGGGCCAATTTCTCAGCTGTCTATCTTAGTCCCTTGGAGCTCAAGCAGAAGAGGGAGTGTGTCCTAGAGTAGAAGACCAGCCCTGTCTGAGATTAGAGCTAAAGTCCAAATAGTGTAGCAGCTTGTTTTATACTCCTCATCACAAAGGTAGATGGAGCCTTTTTTGTTTTTTTCCAAATGCACCAATCCTGAGGAGGCATCATAAGGGAACCATCGTGTTGGGCTCTTGGAATGAGCAATCCCAGGTTTGACAACCATTTGGAAAGCTTACTACCTGCGTGACCTCTGTGAGATTATTTCCTCTCTTTAAGCCTCAGTGTCCTCATCAATACAATGAGGAGGTTGAGCCACCTGCCCTCTGAGTTCCCTTCCAGCTCTAAATAAGTAATACTAAGTAAATAAAAAGGGACTTGGGAGTCAATGGAATTCCTTTAGATTAGAGATGATGATCTTATGAATCCTGATTCAGAGCTGGAAGACATCTCAAAGGTCAGATAGTACATGCCCTCCTCCAGTTGAGAACACTAAGATACAGAGAGTTGAAGGTTTTTTAAGATAGCCCCATACTGTCTTTAAATCTAAAATCCCACAAAAGTTCCTTGACCTGCCATGTTTCCCGGGGGATCTCTGTCTCTAACCAATATTTAAACATTCTAGAAATATATTTCAAGCACAATAGCGCAAAGGAATTTGGTTGCCAAATGAGTTTGAGAATTGCTGCCCTCATGCAATTCCTCTTCTTCCCTACCGGGCTTTAAGCCTCTGTTTACCCCATCCTCAAGGACCTCTCCTATCCATCCTCTCTGGATTCCAAAGATTCTCTTGCCTACCTTCCCTTTTGATGACCTGTAGTTGTTCTTGCACTCCTCTCTGCCACTCAGGTGACTTTCATTCACTCCATGGCCATTAGAATGTAAGCATCTTGAAATCAGAGACTGTCTTGCTTTGTTATATGTATCCCTAGCAGCTAGCACATAGTAGGTACTTAATAAATGTGGTCAGCTATTGTGGATTGGCAAAAGTAACCACCGATCAAATTCCCCTAGTTGTTACCAATATGTCCTCCTTAAAACAAATCAACATCCCTAAGACATAGGCACTGACAAAGACACCCCTTACTCAAAGAATTCTATTAGCTCTCTATTGTCTTGAGCCAGCTAGGTGGCTCCCTGGATAATGCACTGGAGCTCGGAATCAGAAAGACATGTTTTCATGAGTTCAAATCTGACCCTAGGCACTAACTGGGTGACCCTGGACAAGTCAGTCACTTAACCCTTGCCTGCCTCAGTTTCCTCATCTGTAGAATGACCTGGAGTAGGAAATGGCAAATCACTCCAATATCTCTGCCAAGAAAATCCCAAATGGGGTCACGAAGAGTAGGATATGACTGAAACAACTGAAAAGCAATTGCTTCCAGGATTTTAAAAAAATCCTCCATCTCTCATTTAAAGCCTTCTTTATTCAATCTGATTCCAAGCTTAAGCTTATGATTCTTCTTCTCAATCTCTATATTTTAGATATACTGGATAACTTGCTATTACTTTATGCATGGCATTTCCATCTCTACGCATAGGCCGTTCCCAAGTAGGGGATGTTCGGTACTCCCACTTCTCCTCTGACTTTTATAACCTCTATCTTTCTTCAAGGTGAAGGTCAAGTGTCCCCTCCTACAGGAAGTCTTCCCTGACCCTCACTCCCATTTGTTAGTGTCTTTCCCCTCCCCAAGAAATGTGATTTGTATTTGCTTGGCATATATTTCAATATTATTTATCCATGTGCACATTCTTTCCCCCCAAAGAGAATGTAAATTGCTAACTGTTAGTAGGCACTTAGTCAATTCTTATTGAGAGAATGAATGAATGAAATCTAGTCCTGACTCTCTGAGTTCACTGACTGGTCTCCTGTGCTTTCCCTCTCTCCATTCCCTCTTATTCTATGGAAAAAGGATTATAAAATCAACAGCAACCTCTAACTCAGGTCCAATGACCCAAGCTAAGAAGATGGGCTAGACAGCAGGGCCCTGACCTTCTGGTTGGAGCTAACAAATTGGATGGCATGTAAACTGCAGTGTCTGGGGACAAAGGAAGGGGTACAAAAGGGAGGGAAGGAGTAGAATTACAGGCATGGTCTTTCTCTCCCTTTCTCTTTCTCTCTCATTCTCTCTCTTTCTTCTCTCTCTCCCTCTCTCTTTCATTCTCTTCTTCCCTCTTCTCTCACTCCCTCTC
>NW_025384399.1:0-3336 GCF_016433145.1 Gracilinanus agilis
CCTTCCTTCCTTCCATCTCTGTGTCTCTGTCTCTGTCTCTCTCCCTCCCTCCCTCCCTCCTTCCTTCCTTCCTTCCTTCCTTCCGTCTCTGTGTCTCTGTCTGTGTGTGTGTGTCTCTCTCTCTCTTCCTCTCCTTCCATCTTGGAATCTATACCGTGTATGCGTTCCAAGGCAGAAGAGCAGTAAGGGGTAGGCAGCGGAGGTGAAGTGACTTGCCCAGGGTCCCACACCTAAGAAGTGTCTGAAGCAAGATCTGAAGCCAGGACCTCCCGTGTCTAGGTCTGGCCCTTAATCCACTGAGCCACCACTTCAGCAGCCTGGCGAGCCCTGCTTTCCTCTCAGCGGCGCAGGCTCCCAACCCGAGGGTCCTCGCCTCCTCGTTCTCAGCCCTCATATCCGCTGGGTTGCCAAATACTGTTGTTTCTGCTTTGCAGCATTCATTGAATACTCTCCCTTCTCTCTCGGACCCTGCCCCAGCCCTGTTGCAAAGGTCCTGACCTCCTCATACCTGGACTGTTGTAATAGTGGCTCCAATCTGTCCTCCACTTGGCCTCTAAGTGGTTTTCCTGATTACGTTAACCCTCCCCCCCCCAAGTAAACTCCAGTGGCTCCCTGACTCTCCCAAGATCCAGTGCAAGGTGGCCCCGTCTTCCCTTCCTCCCCTCCGTGTCCTCCGGTCTAATGACTCTGGCCTTCTCCTTATTCCATCTCTTGGGCCCCGGAATCTTCACTGACTGCCCCCAAATCTTCCTCCTCGTTCCCTTGGAGCCCCACCTACTACTCTGCCTTCCTCAGAGTCTGTCCCGAGATCCCCTGTACTTACTGGCTCCACCGACTGGCTTCTAGTTCTCTTGCTTGTCCATAGTCGTCTGGGTGCCCATCAGCACTTCCCCATTGGACTGAGCTCTTCCGGGGCAGGCACTGTCTTTTGTCTTTCTTTGTAACTGGAGCACTTGGGGCCTGGCACACAGGAGGTGCTTCATAAGCGCTTGCTGTGGCTGATGAGCAGGAAGCAGGGCCTCGGAATCACATTAAGTGACATCTCAGGAATATCAGTCATTTGGCACAAGTTTTTCTCTATAATGGCTGCCATCTTGGATCTCTTCCTTTGACAATCTATATCTAAGAGAATAACAATGACAGCCAACATGTCCATGTCGCCTGTGGCGCTCCAGGCACTATGCTGAGTGCTTTACACCATTACCTTGTCTGATTCCTACGATATCACTGAGAGGCGGGGGCTGTTATCAGCCCCATTTTACAGATGAGGAAATGGAGGCCAACAGAGGTTAAGTGACTTGCCCCTGGCCACACAGCTTGTAAGGATCTAAGGCTATGGTGTGCCACTGAAAGTAGCTCTAAGAGAGCAAGTCAGTACATCTAGAAGGAAGGCCTTCCAGCGTTCCCATGACAACCGTCCAATTGCAGATCTGCAGTGCTCTGATGGCGGAATCCAAACCAGAGTGGGGGGGGGGCTCCCGCTAGGCCAGAAATTTGTGACTTTTGGGGGTCTCCTTCTCAGAATCTTTTTCAACACATCCAACCCAATCTACAGAGTCACAAAGGAAACCAGATATGCTGACATAGAACTTCTCTCCAAAAACGAGTTCACAGGCCCCAGCCGAAGAACCCGAGCTCTACCCAGTGGGCTTTGCTGACCTTCAGACGAATCCTTTGTCCTGAATTCCCTGAAACCCCAGGCGCCCCCGGAAGGGGATTGGAACAAGCCGGGGCAGATGGAATCACCCACCGTTGGGTGTGTTGCACAGAGCACAACACCGGGTCCTCTGCACGTTGTCCAAATACTGCATCTCCCAGTGATCCAGTGTTCAAGCAACAACTCCAACAGGTTGCCCCCCTCCGTTAGCTTCACTCTTTCATTTCTCATGTATTTCTGTAGATAGTTAACAAATCTCAGATGCCGAATGCTGATCAGCGAAATCGGATACAAAGCTTTCCTCCCCATTTGACAGCTTCTTACCCTGGATGCAGAAACGCTGTGTGTGTAGACGCTCTCCCCTTTGGTTAAGAATACTGCACAGCTCTTAGAGGGGCAGCTCGGTGACTTGTTGGGTGGAGGGCTGGGCCTGAAGATTGGAGGTTCTGGCTTCAAATCTGGCCTCAACAAGTTGCTTAAGCCCCTTTACGTAGCCCTTGGAACCAATACTCAGTATCCATTCTCAGACAAAAGCTAAGCATTTTAAGGGGAAAAAAAGAATGCTGTGAGAGTGAAATGATCTGTTTTCCTTCTAGGAAGCCATGTACCCATTTATTCATTCATTCATTCATTCATTCATTCACTAATTTATTTATTTATTTAAGCATTCATTCATTCATTCATTTATTTGTTTATTCATTCATTCATTCATTCCTTCATTCATTGATTTATTTGTTTATTCATTTATTCATTCCTTCTTTCATTTATTTGTTTGTTTATTAATTAATTCATTTATTCCTTCATTCCTTCATTTGTTCATTTATTTGTTTATTCATTCATTCATTTATTTGTTCATTCATTCATTCATTCGTTTGTTTATTCCTTCCTTCCTTCCTTCCTTCCTTCCTTCCTTTATTTATTTTTTAGGAAAATTTACCCATGGTTCTGTGATTCATGTTCTTGCTCTCCCCCCCCCCAGCTGGCATGCATTTCCACTGGTTTCTTCATGTGTCATCGGTCAAGACCTCCTTCCATATTGTTGATAGTCGTCATGTATGCGCGTAGTGTTGCCAGCTTTCCCATCACTTCCGGTGGTGTTGGGAATTTGCCCCCAGCTGCTGCTGCTGCTTCTTCGGGAGAGAGTTTGAGGTCTAGAAGGTCCCGCCCTCCTTTGAGCAACTTCCTTCCTTCAAGCAGTTTTAGGGAGGTTCTAGATCTTTGCTTTTTCCAGACGAATCGTCCCAAGCTCTGGAAAGCGTCCCCTCGGCGCAGCATGACGAATGGCAAACGAAGGAATCCGGGCGGCCTTCTTATTGGCGTGCTGTTGGCAGCACGTGGCAGCAAGCAGGGTGGTTCTTCCCGTCCTTACGGGCAGGGCACAGCGTCTGTGACTGCGTCCCTCCGTGCGAGGCTCTCGGGGGCTTCGGCCTCCCGTGCTGCTTCAGAAGGGCGTTTCCCGGCCTATGACTTCTTGCGTTGGCACATTCTGAGTTGGCACCCGCAGCTGTGCTGCAGCAACGTTGTCCGAGGGGGCGTCTTTGCTGATTTCCAAGGCCGGCGCCTCTTGGGCTCTCCGTCCCTCCTCTTGTTTTAGTGCCACGACGATATCAAGTAACAGTGGCGAGCCGAGCGTCGCTCCCTTGCTTCCTCTTGTATTTCTTGGGAAAGGTTCCACGCGA
>NW_025384400.1:0-5817 GCF_016433145.1 Gracilinanus agilis
CTCTCTCTCTTTCCCCCTCTCCTCTCTGTCTGTCTCTCTCTGTGTCCCCTCACTCTCTCTCTTCCTCTCTCCTTCTCCCTCTCCCCCTCTCTCTCTCTTCTTCTCTCTCTCTCTTCCCCCTCTCTCCCCTCCTCTCTCCTTCCTCCCCTGACTCTACCCCATTGCCCATGTGACTATGTTATTGGAGAGACTGCATTAGTGAGAGACAACTTATCCACCAGGATCAGAGAGAGCCAACCAAGGCCAGGCAGAAGGTTCCCCGAGAAAAGAAGAGGTTACATCTCTGTTCTCCCATTTCCTGTCTGGAGGCCGAGAAGCCTCGGGATTAATCCCTGAAATAATGGAAGAGTAAGTGCAGCTGTCTTGTCTCTTGTGCAGATATGGAGGCTGTGAGCCAATGGCTGTCTTTGTCTTCATGTTTATTCTTTCCTCATTTTAGGCGAATGAGCATTTCAAGATGGCGGTGTCAGAGGGTTCGAGGCTCCTCTCAGAGATTTCTCTGAGCACCAGGCTGGGTAGGTGAGTCCCCTGGACTGGTAGCAGCGGCTACAGGAGGGAGAAGGTGACAGAGTGGCCGCCTTGCGGTGGACACGTCCTTGAGAGCATGGCTAGGTCTGGAGCAACTCAAGGGAGTCTCTTCAGTGTCTGGCCCAGAAGCAGACCAGCTCATCCCTCACGGGAGATTTCCCCCAGCAAACCCCAGAAAGGGCAAAGGGTTCTTCTAGGGTCAAGAGTCCAAAGGCGAAGCCCCTTTGTCCCTGGTGTCCTCCCCAGCATTGTACAGGAAGAGCCTGTTCCCTCCCAGGACCTGTGAGAGGCCAGGGGAGAGTGCGCCTCCGGTTCGGGCAGGGGGATGCTTTGGGAATTACTCTCCTTGAAATACCTTTTAACAGCTAATGAAATCTGACTGGTCAGTTGTCACTGGGAAGCTTCCCAGTGGGGGCTTGTGCATGACAGGAATAGAAACCTGCCCTTAGGGTTCCCCCTTGAACCTGGAGCATGAGAATTTCCTTCTGGCAACCCCAGTCTGCGAATCTGAGTGTGAGCCGGAGGAGGAGCCCCCACGGCCAGGCACGATACGCCCCGTATGGCTCGGAAAACCCCCGGCATGCCCACCCCGCTCTCCCCGCTCCCCTTGGCACCGCTGGTAGTATTCAGTGGCACAGAGACTCGGCGTGTGGTCAGAGGAGCCGGGCTTGACTTGGACTCAGCTCGGATCTCTGGGTGACCTCCAGGGACGCGTGCAAACTCTCGGGGCCTCAGTTTCCAGTTTTCTGCAAGCAGGCTGGGGTTGGAGGTCCCTTCCAGCTGGGCCCCTCTCTAGGCTAAAGCTGCGGCTCTGTCAGAGCAGGAGAGGAGATCCAGGCCTTCCTCCTTGAAAAGCTGCAGAAATTCAGTCGTTCCCAGCTCGGTGCAAGGTCGCACCCGTTACCCATCGTGCCTCGGCCAGGTGTTGGTTAACGTTAACCTGGGACTCGTCTCGCCTGCTATTCGCCACCTAATTGGCCGGTGTCAGCCGCAGGAAAGGGCCAGATGCTTTGCTAGGCCGGGACAATTGGGGAAGAAAGGGGAGCTCCGGAGGGTGGCCGGGGGAAGCCGGGGCCCCAGTGAGCACAGACAAAAGTGGCCTCAACAGAAGAACCTCTCCGTGCGCGCTCGCCGAGCCCGTCAATGCAGGAACGGTGCCAGCACTGCGGGCCACACACAGATGCCCAGGAGCGTTCGGACCGCGCAGCAGCCTTTGTCTGCCATCATTGGTGTGCCGAGGGTGAAGGCGGCAGCTGCCCCGTCGTGGCAAAGGCCCAGAGCTGGGAGCACAGAGCACCGGCTTCCACTGCAGCCCTGGCCAGGGAGGTCATCTCTCGGAGCCCTTTTCTCCCTGGGAGACCCCGGGAGGATCCCTTCTGCCCTGCTGAGCCCTCAGGCTTTCTGGGGGGATCGAAATCCCCAAAAGTATTTTGTCAGACTCCGAAGCCTCGGATGAAGGGAAGCGCCAGTCTGATCGCTGCTTCCTTCCTCCTCCTCACCCTCCAACCTTCTTCCTCTAGCCTCCTCTTCCTCTCTCTTCACCCTTTCCTCGTCCTCCTTCTTTCTTTCTCTGCCGCCCCTTCTTCCCCTTCCCCCCCTCCATCCTCCTCCTCTTCTCCTCCTTCCTTGACATTTTAAACTGGTGGACACTTTGGCGATGTGACTCTTCTTCGGGGGGTCCTCAGGCACTTTCTTGAGCTGTGAGGGCTGACCAAATCCAGACTTCCTGGGTCCTGGCTCCTTCCCAGCCTAGCCGACCGCCTCCCCGTGCTTCCCGAGGCACGAGAGTGGCACATTCATTCAGCTGGAGAATCAGGCCTGGGGAGGGCGGGACTCTGCGGGAGAGGGCCGAGAAGGTCCTGTCGGGGTGCCGGGCCTGGAGCTGGGCCTTGAAGGACGAATAGCCCCAAAGCCACATGACCTCATGAGGCCAAGGGCCGTGTCCAGTTTGGCTGCCCTGAAGGGCTCGGGGGCAGGCCGGACCACAGGCACACAGAGGCACTGGCCGGGCGTGGAAGCGGCTGGGATTAACTCCTGCGATCCCAGAATCTCAGAGTTGGAAGGAGCCTCTGCTGAACAAGAAGCCCCTCTGAAACACGCCCAGCTCGTGGCTCTCCCCTCTCTTCTTTTTTTATTTTATTTATTTATTATTATTATTTTTAACCCTTAACTTCTGTGCATTGGCTCCTAGGTGGAAGAGTGGTCAGGGTGGGCCATGGGGGTCAAGTGACTTGCCCAGGGTCACCCAGCTGGGAAGTGTCTGAGGCCAGATTTGAACCCAGGACCTCCCATCTCTAGGCCTGGCTCTCCATCCGCTGAACTACTCGGCTGCCCTCCATCCTTTATTTCTAGAGCAAGTATCCATTTTCTTGGTCTCAGTTCTACGGAATCACAAAATAATGGACTTTTTCACACATTGGAAGAGACCTCAGAGGCTGCCTAGTCCAGCCTAGATCTGAAATGCAGGCTCTCTCCGACATGGCTTCTCTGTGTTAAAATAGATGTTGGATGAAGTTCCACCTAAGCTCAATAATCCTAGGCTACGAAACAAAGGGGTAAAAAAAAAGCGTTGGCCTCCAAGGGCTTAAAGAAAGTCTCTTCATGGGTCTGAGCTCTTTCCTTCCCCCCCACTCCCCGGGTCCAAGGAACTCTGCTGGGGAAGCTCCCTCCCATGAAGATCCACAGCTGACCCATCGCTTGGGCTCTTGGAGAATGGCCAGTTGGGGTGACTTGGCTGAACTCCCCTAGCCAGGCTGGGTCAGAGGCAGGAGGGAACCCAAGTCTTCTCGCCTCCCAGGCTAGCCCTCTATTGGCTGGACCGCCTCGCCTTCGTACTCCTTCCCTGCCTGTGTCCGTCAGAACAAACCGCTTCGAATGTCCCAAGGGCTCGTCTCGTCCTCTCCAAGTTAGGAGCTCGGCCCAGATGACCCGGGCGGCCCTTTCTGCTCCCAGTTTGGCAGCGAGATGATAGGCCAATAGGAGATAGAACAGGCTGATCGAGGGGAGGTAGATGATGGCGACAGAGAGACAGACGTGAAAGGATGGAGAGATGAGAGACGAGAGAGCCTGCCGGAGACGACGGAGACAGACGATAGCCAGCGAGATGATCGAGCTACGAGACAGAAAGACAGACACGGAAACAGAAGGATCGACAGAGGGAGAGGCACAGAAGCCTTCTTAAGCACCGGAAGTAGAAGTTCAAGCCGGCAAGGCCAGTCTCTGCCTTCCTGAGGTTGATGTTCTCCTTCTAATGGGTGTTCCCTCACCTAAAGGGAAGTCGGAGCCGCCCAGAGGGCTGGGGCTGGGTGGCATGACTCGAGGCGGTCAAGAAGGGCCGAGGCACCTATTCCAAGTGAAATAAGGTATGAGAGCACCTGGCAGAGCTGGAGCCTGATCCAGTGTTCCAGGAGGGAAGGGAAGAGGCCGAGTCTCCCGTCTTATCCCTCCAAAGATACCAAAAGTCAATCGATGAATCGACAAACATTTAATAAACACCTGCTGTGGTCCAGGCACACTTTGAGATGCCGAGACTACAAACGTCCACGCGGCAATCCGTGTCCTCAGGGAGGTTACGTTCTCGTGGGGGAAATCACAGGAGCACAGAAATACAAATGCAGTCAAAGCAAGCTGGGGGAAGCAGGAGAGGCTTTCCTGGAGGAAGTGGCATTTGAGCTGAGCTTCCAGGAGGCCGATGAGTGGGCAAGAACGGGGAGGTGGAAGGTGGAATGTGGGCCAGCGTAAAAGCGAGCGCTCTCTGGCAAAGTCCGGAAAGTCAGCCAGAGCCAGATTGTGACTAATGCCCACACAGAGGACTTCGTAGTCAGCCTTGAGCAAGGAGGAGGCCACTGGAGGTTCCTGAGCGGGAGGGAGGGAGGCGGTCAGCTTTGGGGAAGTCCCTTTGGCCATGGAGCGGAGGATGCATGGGAGAAGGAGAGAGATTTCCGGCGGGGAGACCTAAGGCAGTCCATGAGGGGCGGCCATGCTAGTGGAGAGGAGAGACGGACGCTCGAAATGTTCTGGGGGAATATTTAACGAGACTCGGCAGCTGAGTAGGTATGGAGGGTAGAGAGAGTGGGGAGAGGAGGACGACAGGCTTGATGCCTCCTCGCTTGTTCCTACATTTTGGTCTGACCCTTTGGGTCCTCGTTTGAGGTTTTCCTGGCAAAGATCCTGGAGTCCTTTGCCATGTCCTTCTCCAGCTCATTTTACAGATGAGGAAACCGAGGCAAACAGGGTGAAGTGACTTGCCCAGGTCATACAGCTAGGAAGCATCTGAGGCTGGATTGGAACCCAGAAAGATGAGTTTCCCCCCTTCTTCTCCAATTTATTAAAGAAGGAACCGGGACCACTGTGATGTTAAGAGGGATACTTGGCTGAGGCTTAATAACCAAGGACAGAAGAGGAGAGCAGCAGGGATGCCAGCCTGAAGAGGGAGGGCTGTCACCCTCCACAGGGATACCTTGCAGAGAGGGGCTGGCAGGCTCTTTAGCCTACTGACTGCCGGGAACCAGGGGACACAGCGCTGGCCAGCTCCGGCCCGGGCCACAGAGTGGGGGTTCCAGGTTCTAGTAGTATCATTGGAGGGAGGAGGGGGAAAAGGTTCCTGTCCAGTGTGCCGCCAACTTCCCACTTGGTACGTAGCAGGGACCTCATAAATACTGGCTGACCAGCCAACCCAGGAAGCTGGCAGGATGGTGGTGCCCACCGGGCAAGAAAGCGGACGAGAAAAAAGAGGAGAGAGAATGCGATCAGTTTGGGACACGTTGTCTGGGAGATGCCCAGTGGACACCGGGGGAGATCGGCCTGAAGTTCAGGGCGGTGACTCGGGCCAGAGAGATGGAGCTCGAGCCACCCACACTGAGGGGAGCTGGTGAGGTCACCAGGAGTGGGCGAGGAGCATAATATAATAATATAATAATATTAGCAGCACTGGAGAATAAGGGGACGTTCATAGGATGGCGGGGCAACTTCTCCATCTGGGAAGACTTCTTTCATCAGAATATCAATGCCAGGAAGGCAGAGGCTTGTTTGCTTTTATTTTCAAGGCTTAGGACATTGCCTGCTCCACAGAAATGGCTTAATCAGTGCTATCTGTCTCTGTCTGCCTCTGTCTGTCTCCTCCTCCTTCTCTCTCTCTCTCTCTGTCTCCCTCTCTCTCCCTCTCTCTCTTTGTCTCTCCCTCCCTCCCCCTCTTTCTCTCTCTTCCTCCCTCTGTCTGTCTGTCTGTCTGTCTGTCTGTCTGTCTGTCTCTCTCTCTCTCTCTCTCTCCCTCTCCCTCTCCCTCTCCCT
>NW_025384401.1:0-6669 GCF_016433145.1 Gracilinanus agilis
ATATATATATATATATATATATATATAGCCTGCAATGTCTTCATACAAATGCATGAAAAGAATTAATGATAAGAAAGATTAACTAAAGATCTTAATGCAAGGAGGGGAAAAACCTTATAGGAATTAATCATTAATACTTGACAAGTCTCTAGATTAATGAATAGAATATGACTATGCAAGAGTATCCTTTATTCAAAGAGAAGGGAATAAATGAAAGTAAGATGGGAGAGTAACACTGTACATACACACTTTATAATCTAGCAACCAAGGCCTACTTGCTTTTTCTGCAAATGACACTCCATTTCCTGACTCTAAGCCTTTTCATTGGCTGTCCTCTCTGGAATGTGCTCACCCCTCATCTCCACTCACTGTCTTCCCTAGTTTCATTTAAGAGTTGACTTAAACCCTACCTTTTAGAAGAAGATTTTCTGCTCCTAGTTGCCCCCACTTCAAGTGCCTTCCTTCTGAAACTATTTGCCCTGTACCATATTGTGTATATACATTCATGTAGTAGTATGCATATCTACATATACATAACTCTACATTTATCATTTGTCTTGAATGTACATAGTTGCTTATGTATTGTGTCCTCCATTAGAATGTGAACTCCTTGAGGATAGGAAACATGTTTTTTGTCTTTCTTTGTACCCAATCCAATGAACATTTATTAAGCACTTTTTATGTGTCAAACACTGTGCTAAATCCTGGAGACACAAATTACTCTCAAAGAGTTTATGATCTAATTGAGGAAGATAGCAAAAGGAAGCTGAATTGCAAAATGAGGTCAATAGGAAGTACTCTGTGTGGTGGCATCATGTTCTATAGTTCTGAAATCAAGCAGAGCTGCAGTTGGAAAATAGATAGAAAACTGGAAAGTCCAGGTCCCAGCTCTCTACAGTGATCCCTCACCTATCCAGAGTTATGGTCCAGAGACTCTCAAGATAGGTGAAAATCTGCAAAGTACAGTCACTGAGCCAATCAACAACCAGGATACAGAACATAGTGCTGTGGTTGGTCACTTTTCATTCCATCAGCCAATAGTGTGCCTTGTACAATCTCATATTGGCAAACCTGCACAAGCGGTACTGACGTAATGCATTTCCATTGTGTACAGTACAGTATTCCATCCACAAAATCCCTTGATATAGTGAAAACTCTGTGATACAGGATTAGATTAAAAAAAATTGGGGATAAGTAAAGTTCCATTAAGTGAACCGTGATATAGTAAGGGATGACTGTTGACAGAAAAGCTTTGGAAGGAGTTTAGTGCTCCAGCCACCAGCCCTCCAGTCAGAGAGAAGGGAAAGGAGGCTGAGGGAGTTAGGAAGTTGTTGAGTATCCAAAGCTGTTAGAAGCATGATGGTGACACTTTGGGGGATCAACTTATCCTGGATAGGACATCATGTTCCCCAGTGCATGGCAAAGTATCTGGCATATAATAAGTACTTAAATGCTTGCCTGTCTGATTAACTGACTCAAAGTCACTCTCCAAAGTTGCCAGTGATCTTTTAGTTGCAAAATCTAAAAGACTTTTCTCAATCCTGATTCTCTTTAATGTCCCTGAAATTTTTGACATTGTTGATGACCTTCTCCTTCTGGATACTCTTTTTTCTAGGAGTACTCTCTCCTGCTGCTCCTATCTATCCAACTATCCCTCAGACTCCTTTACTAGTTCTTCATCCATGCTCTCTAACCACAGTTATCACCCAAGATTCTACCCTGGCTTACCTCCTCTTTTCATTGTATAATTGTTTCACTTTATTATCTCATCAGTTCCCATGAGTTCAATGATACTCTTTAGGCAGATAATTCCTAGACCTATATATCCAACCCCAGTCTCTCTCCTAAATAATTTTTTCTTGTTGCCTGACATCTCAACCTGAATGCCTCAAAGTCATCTCAAATTCAACATGTCCAAAACTGAGCTCATCTTTTCCCCAAAACCTCCTCAGCCCCACTACTGAAATTTCCTATTACCACGAAGGAGACCATCACCCCCACCCCATTCATCCTAACCTGCCACTTGAGGGGCATTCTCAACTTCTCAGTCTCACTTAACTCTGTATATTCAGTGCATTTCCAAATCTTGTTTCTTCTTTCACAACATCTCTCCAATCATACAATCACACAACAGTTCAAACTCCCATCACCACTTCCCTGAACAACTGCAAAAGATTTCTAACTATTACATATGCTTAATGTTCCTTTCTACTCCATTCCATTCTCTATTTAAATGTCAAGGTTTTTTTTTTTAAACTAAAGTACAAATCTTACTATATCATTCCACTACTAATGAGATCCAGGGGCTCCTGATTACCTCCAGGATCAAATATAAAGTCCTGCATTTGTCATTAAAAGCTCCTGACATAACCTGGCTTTCCTACCTTGTCAGATTTCTCATACCTTACTTATTATATCTTACTCTCTTCCTCTCAATGATCCACCTGCACTGGCCTGATTATATTTCCTTGAACAAGATACTCTATCATCTAGCTCTGTCAGTGCCTTTTCCCTCCCTATTTGTCATCCATTCCTTAGATACTCTTTGCCTCTGCTTCTCCATTTCCCTGGATTACTATAACATTCAGCTGAAGTCCCACATCATACAAGATGCATTTTCTGGTGCTCTGAAGATTTTAATGCCTTTTTTCCTTTTTAATTTACTTTTATCTGACCCGTACATATCTTCTATGTACTTTATATATACTTAAAATAACTTTATATTATTTTCTCCATTATGATGTAGTCTCTTTGAGGATCAAAGCTATTTTTTGCTCTTTTTTTATATCCCCAGCATTAAGCACAGTTCCCCACATATAATACACACTTAATGAATAATTGTTGACTTATGGACTGAAGGAAAACTGTAAATGACATTTTAGTAAGACTATATTAACCACCTGAACAGAAAGAGAAAATAAAGTGAGTTCAGGAAACTGATATGAGAGAAACGCACCCAAGTTTGTAACAGGGTCTCATCCCAAGAATGGGAGACTCAAACTCCATGCAGTCCAGAAGTAAGAAAATACTTTTATTTGAAGAAGTAGTCTTCAGTGATATAATAGCCCAATAACTAGTGGAATAATTTGGGGGCTATTTGGGTAGCTTTAGGGCTGATGGACAAGCACATGGGCTAGTAGAGTAACCTCTTTGGAGCTTATAGTAGCAGCTCCTCTGTAGAGTGGCAGCTTTCTCTGAGGAGTGGAGCTTCCACTGTAGAGTGGCAGCTTCCATTGCAGGGTGACAGTTTCCACCAATGAGTAGTAACTTCCATACCCTATGGATCAGGGTTGGCATATTTATTGGGGTCTTGTCACTTAGCATCTCCCTTTTTTTTTTCAAACATTTATTAATATTCATTTTTAACATTGTTACATGACTCATGCTCCTCCTTCCCACTTCACCCCGCCCCGCACTCCCCCCACCCATGACCGATGCACATTTCCACTAGTTTTGTTATGTGTCCTTGATCAAGACCAATTTCCAAATTGTTGGCAGTTTCATTGGTGTGGTAGTTTCGAGTCCACATCCTCAATCATGTCCACCCCGACCCATGCGTTCAAGCAGTTGTTTTTCTTATATGTTTCCTCTCCTGCAGTCCTTCCTCTGAATGTGGGTAGCATTCTTTACCATAAATCCCTCAGAATTGTCCTGGGTCATTGTATTGCTGCTGGTACAGAGGTCCATTACATTCAATTTTACCATAGTATATCAGTCTCTGTGTACAATGTTCTTCTGGCTCTGCTCCTTTCGCTCTGCATCTGTTCCTGGAGGTCTCTCCAGTTCGCCCGGAACTCCTCCAGTTTATTATTCCTTTTAGCACAATAGTATTCCATCACCCGCATATACCACAGTTTGTTCAGCCATTCCCCAATTGAAGGACATACCCTCCTTTTCCAATTTGTTGCCACCACAAAAAGCGCAGCTATAAATATTTTCATACAAGTCTGTTTATCTATGATCTTTTTGGGGTACAAACCCAGCAATGGTATGGCTGGATCAAAGGGCAGGCATTCTTTTATAGCCCTTTGAGCATGATTCCAAATTGTCAGCCAGAATGGCTGGATCAGTTCACAGCTCCACCAGCAATGCATTAATGTCCCAATTTTGCCACATCCCCTCCAACATACATTACTCTCCCCTTCTTTCATTTTAGCCACTCTGCTAGGTGTGAGGTGATACCTCAGAGTTGTTTTGATTTGCATTTCTCTAATTATTAGAGATTTGGAACACTTTCTCATGTGTTTATTGATACTTTTGATTTCTTTACCTGAAAATTGCCTATTCATGTCTCTTGTCCATTTATCAATTGGGGAATGGCTTGATTTTTTATACAATTGCTTTAACTCCTTGTATATTTGAGTAATTAGACCCCTGTCAGAGTTTTTCGTTATAAAGATTTTTTCCCAATTTGTTGTTTCCCTTCTGATTTTGACTACATTGTTTTTGTTTGTACAAAAACTTTTTAGTTTAATATAAACAAAACCCCTTTAATTTACATTTTGTAATTTTCTCTAACTCTTGCTTGGTTTTAAAGTCTTTCCTTTCCCAGAGATCTGACAAGTAAACTATTCTGTGTTCACTTAACTTGTTTATAGTTTCCCTCTTTATATTCAAGTCGTTCACCCATTCTGAATTTATCTTGGTGTAGGGTATGAGATGTTGATCTAGACCTAATCTCTCCCATATTGTTTTCCAAATTTCCCAGCAGTTTTTGTCAAATAGTGGATTCATGTCCCAAAAGTTGGACTCTTTGGGTTTATCATACACTGTCTTGCTGATGTCATTTAACCCAAGTCTATTCCATTGATCCTCCTTTCTATCTCTTAGCCAGTACCATATTGTTTTGATGACTGCTGCTTTATAGTATAGTTTAATATCTGGTACTGCTAGGCCCCCTTCCTTCACATTTTTTTTCATTATTTCCCTTGATATTCTTGATCTTTTGTTATTCCAAATGAAATTTGTTATAGTTTTTTCTAATTCAGTAAAGAAGTTTTTTGGTAGCTTGATAGGTATGGTGCTAAATAGGTAAATTAATTTGGGTAGAATTGTCATTTTTATTATGTTAGCTCGTCCTACCCATGAGCAATCAATGGCTTTCCAATTGTTTAGATCCAGTTTTATTTGTTTGGAAAGTGTTTTGTAGTTGTTTTCATATAATTGCTGTGTTTGTTTTGGTAGGTAGATTCCTAAGTATTTTATATTGTCTAGGGTGATTTTAAATGGTGTTTCTCTTTCTACTTGCTGCTCTAGTGTGTTGGAAATGTATAGAAATGCTGATGATTTATGTGCATTTATTTTGTATCCTGCAACTTTGCTAAAGTTGTTGATTATTTCAACAACCTTCTTAGTTGATTCTCTAGGATTTTTTAAGTAGACCATCATATCATCTGCAAAGAGTGATAGCTTAGTCTCCTCCTTGCCTATTTTGATACCTTCAAATTCTTTTTCTTCTCTAATTGCAACTGCTGGTGTTTCTAGTACTATGTTGAATAATAGAGGTGATAATGGGCATCCTTGTTTTACTTCTGATCTTATTGGGAAGGCTTCTAATTTATTCCCATTGCATATGATGTTTGTTGATGGTTTTAGGTATATACTGTTTATTATTTTTAGGAAAGGTCCTTCTATTCCTATGCTTTTCAGTGTTTTCAATATGAATGTTTGCTGTATTTTGTCAAAGGCTTTTTCAGCATCTATTGAGATAATCATGTGATTTTTGTTTGTTAGACTGTTGATATGGTCAATTATGTGGATGGTTTTCCTAATGTTGAACCAACCTTGCATTCCTGGTATAAATCCCACCTGATCATGGTGGATGATCTTCTTAATTATTTGCTGGAGTCTCTTTGCTAATATTCTATTTAAGATTTTTGCATCTATGTTCATTAGGGAGATTGGTCTGTAGTTTTCTTCCTCTGTTTTTGATCTCCCTGGCTTTGGAATCAGTACCATATTTATGTCATAAAAGGAATTTGGTAGGACTCCTTCTTTGCTTATCATAGCAAATAATTTGTATAGTAATGGGATTAGTTGCTCTTTGAATGTCTGATAGAATTCACTTGTGAATCCATCAGGCCCTGGCGATTTTTTCTTAGGGAGTTCTTTGATGGCTTGTTCAATTTCTTTTTCTGATATGGGATTATTTAGGTATTCTATTTCTCCTGCTGTTAATCTAGGCAGTTTATATTTTTGTAAATATTCGTCCATATCTCCTAAATTGTTATATTTATTGCCATATAATTGGACAAAATAGTTTTTAATGATTGCCTTAATTTCCCCTTCATTAGAGGTGAGGTCTCCCTTTTCATCTTTGATACTATCAATTTGGTTTTCTTCTTTCCTTTTTTTTATTAGATTGACCAGTACTTTGTCTATTTTATCTGTTTTTTCAAAGTACCAGCTTCTAGTCTTATTTATTAATTCAATAGTTCTTTTACTTTCGATTTTATTAATTTCTCCCTTGGTTTTTAGTATTTCTAATTTAGTTTTCATCTGGGGATTTTTAATTTGCTCACTTTCTAATTTTTTGAGTTGCATGCCCAATTCATTGATCTATGCCCTCCTTAATTTGTTAATATATGCACCCAAGGATATAAATTTCCCCCTGAGTACTGCCTTGGCCGCATCCCACAGAGTTTGGTAGGATGTCTCATCATTGTCATT
>NW_025384402.1:0-1711 GCF_016433145.1 Gracilinanus agilis
GCTGCTGCCGCCGCCCGAGGCCGAGCCGTGGGGCACCCCGGGGGGCGCGGCGCACGCGGCCTGGGGCGAGGCGAACCTCAGCGCCTTCGTACTTCGGGACTGCATGTGGAGCGGCTTCTCCGCGCGGGAGAAGCTCGAGCGGGCCGTCACTGAGAAGCTGCAGGCGGGCCCGCGAGGGGCCAAGACCGCAGCCGCTGCCTCCACGCCGCCCGCCAGGGCTGCGGCTGTCCCGCCCCCCGGGGCCGCGGAGCTGTGCAACCCGGCCTCGGAGTGTGTGGATCCCGCCGTGGTCTTCCCCTTCCCGGTGACCCAGCGCGAAGGCGCCCCCGCCAGCGTATCGGGGGGCTCCAGGCAGCACCCTCGGGGCCCCGGGGGAGACACCAGGACCAACAGCTGCTCCGGGGACGACACCCTGAGCGACTCGGGTAAGCCCCGCCGCCCCCCTTCCCCCTTGGCTCCTGGCACCCCCAAAGGGGAGGGCGTGGGGGAGGAGTTCGGGCTCCTCAGATGGGGGGCAAAGGGGGGAGGGGATGGGCAGAAAGGCCCCCCCCAGACACGGGGCGGTGGGATGCCCGCCCTGCCCCAGGGGCTCCCTTTAGTGCCGGGCCTGGCAGCTTCTGGCCCGCAGGCCATTCCTCCCAACAGCTGGCTTCTTGGCCCGAGCCCAAAAGCCAGGCCTGAGGGGCCTGCCGGCTCCGTCCTAGCCTCCCGGGAGCTCTGGGGCCCTCTGGCTGTCTGTCTCTTCTTCCTCTGGATGGAGGTTCTGCCTGGCATGACCCTGCCCCGCCCCCATGCCCAAAGCCTCACTGGCCCTCTTGGACCCTCCGTCTCTTCCTCGCCAGCCTCCCTGAGGGCCCTTGTCCAGGGTCACCCAGCCAGGAAGTGTGCAGGCCGGCTTGGAACCCAGGACTAAGTGCCTCCGGCCTGGTGCCCCCCAGTGTGGATCAGCCCCAAAGTGTGGGGCACAAGTAGAGACCCCGGCAGCCCCTCCCTCCGGCCTTCCTGGGACCAGGGAGCAAGGCTAGAGGGCTTCCTGGAAGAGGGAGGGGCCGCCCAGGCCTCTGTCCACCGGCCCCACCCCTGGCTGGAGCTTTGGCTTCTGGACTCCCTGTGGCCCCCCTCCCCCGGCCCTGCTGAGATCAATGAGTGTCTGTCTGTCTGTCTGCGTGTCTGTCTGTCTGTCTGCCTGCCTCTGTGTCTGTCTGTCTGTCTACATGTCTGTGTCTACAGGTCTGTCTGTCTGTCTGTCTGTGTGTGTGTGTGTCTGTCTGTGTCTGCATGTCTGTCTACAGGTCTGTCTGTCTGCCTGCCTCTGTGTGTGTGTGTCTGTTTGTGTGTCTGTTTGCCTGTGTCTGTGTCTGTGTCTGTGTGTGTCTGTCTACATGTCTACATGTCTGTCTGTGTGTCCCTTTGTATGTATGTGTGTCTGTCTGTGTCTGTGTGTTGGCCCCTCCCTTTGGGGGGGTCCGGCCGGGGTTCCTCTGTGCAGCCTTCGGGGCCCCCCCAGGTCAGGTGACTGACTGTGACTTTGTCTCTAAAGATGATGAAGAGGAGGAGGAGGAAGAGGAGGAGGAGGAGGAGGAGGAGGAGATCGATGTGGTTACGGTGGAGAAGCGGCGCGCGGCGGCCTCCAGCAGCCCCAAGGCGGTCACCACGTTCACCATCACGGTGCGGCCCAAGAGCTTGGCCCCCGCGGCCCCCCCGGCCCGGG
>NW_025384403.1:0-6392 GCF_016433145.1 Gracilinanus agilis
ATAAAATACAATATATAAGTGTATGTATATATGTACATATATAATATACATAGAAATATAAGAAAAAGAAGATACTTTTTTTGCAGTTAGAATTTTTCCAAGTTGGGATTGTACTTTTCTCTTTGGGAATCTGTTAAACCTTGGGCCAATCTTCCAACCAGGATAGCCAACTTAAAAGAGATTTTGGTGACTGAACATTCTCCCATCTCCCCCGCAGGCATCTTCCATATGCTCTGTGGTAAGAGCTTCCATTTGAGGCACTGTTCCTAGTCTGAAACAGCTTTTTGCCCTATAAAGAATGACATTTTGGTCATTGGAGAAAAAGAAGCACTCTAGCAGTCTCCATCATCCCAAATTAGCGATCCATTCTGTTATGTTACCTGCCCTATTGGTACATTTGGGGCCATCTGGTTATCTCCACCAGTGGTGTGCTATTTAAGTATAACAACAACTCATTTATTTATCACTTTTAGTTGTGTATCACTCTTTTTAAAAGGAATTTATGATATTAGTGAACAACCTAAAAAAAGGCAAGATGACTGGATGACTTCTTGCCATATTATGATGTAGTAGAGATTTCTTCTCCTGTGTGGACTGGCCTTGATAGCCTCTGCAGCCTCTTAAATTCTGGGATTCTATGCTTCTAAGATAAATTTTCTGTAATGAAGGAAACATTTGAGATACATTGTATTTGGGAGCTTGCGAACTTTGGCAGGTTTCCCTCTTTGAGCTTTAATTTCCTCTGCTGTAAAAGAGGAGGGGGGGGGGTGATAGATATCTAAGCACTCTGCTAGGTCTGAAATGATGGTTCTTTATTTTATCCTGCTGTCTCCTTCCCATCTCTTCCCCCACCCCCCATTTGCCTTGTATTTTGGTCTTACCCCCTTGACTCTTCTAAGAAGTGGTAATGCCCTTTGGCCCCTTAATCTCCAAATTTATTACTGAGGCCTTTTAAAAAGACTTTTTTTTATCAAAGGAGTGATAACATTCCTATTT
Source organism: Gracilinanus agilis (assembly GCF_016433145.1). NCBI lineage: Eukaryota > Metazoa > Chordata > Mammalia > Didelphimorphia > Didelphidae > Gracilinanus > Gracilinanus agilis. The sequence goes on from NW_025384403.1 coordinate 997, forward strand.
CATGGTGGAGAGGGGGAAAGAAATCTAGAAAGATGAAATAATTTTCCTAATAATATACAGTAATTCAGAGGGACAGAAATAGGTTCATGTATCCTAAATCAGTCGACCCTGGCTTATTTCTTGGTTTAACAAAATAATTCCTTTTGGACACATCTATTTGCATGGTGTAAGGAAATCTCCTCCTTGAAGGCAATGCTTCTTTGAAGCTCTTTAAAAATCCCTGGCAACTAGCAGAGTGCCTCGTTCATTTTACCAGATGTAAATTACTTTTGAAGTAATATGGTAAATTCTTTTACCCTTTAAAAATCCCTTTTCTAGAGAAGATGGAACAAGCCTTGAGTTTCCTTATCATTCTCTTATCACTCTCTAGTCTGCTCTAAGATTCTCTGTCACTTTTTCTGTACTTTTTAACCTTTCATAGCTGATCATATAGTTGATCATATAGATTCTATATTATAGAACATAGTTCGTCATAACTGATCAACCAGTTCATTTAGTCTTTTCCATCAGAAACTTCTTAAATGTAAATAAAGGCATGTCATATGGGGAATCTCTACTGGGGGGGGTGGGGAAGGTAAAGTTTGATAAGCCCTTCCTGAAGGCTTGAGCAATGCCTCTAACCTAAAACATTTTGCTTTCTTTCCTTTTTTGCCTGTCAAGGATTTCCTCTTCCCTTATCCCCTTCATCCTTAGTATTTTACCTCTTTTCCCTTTAAATCAATACAACAAACTCATATCAGGTCCTTAATGTGTTCAGAGTTCCATGCAGGGTACTAGGGAGATTTGAAGTTTGAGTAAGGCATGGCCCCTCCCTGGAAAAGAAATTATAGTCTAGTTGGAATTGGTGGGGTCAGAGAGGGAATACAGGATGAAGGATATGTGATTTTCTGTATATGGGAAATCTCTCCACCCACACAAATTGTAACCCAAAAGATTTCATAAGACGATACATGCAAATCTGCTCTTGGTCTTGTACACAGGAAAAACAAAGCTATGGGAAAAATATCTGGCCATTTTAGATGAGTTTCAGCACAAATTTTCCCCACCATAGTCTTGAGTTCCCTATTTAAACATTCCACTTGACCTGAACTTTGTGGATGATAAGGAACATGAAACTTAAGTGTTATTCCTAGATTCTCATAGATTCTTTTTAGGTTATTCTGATACTGGCCTAAATTACATCCAGTTCCATCCCCCAAACCCTCCTATTATTTCAGAGGGTAGTCTGAGGCTCTGAAGAGTTAAGCATCTTGGTATGGTCACACAGTCAAGGCCAAAGACATGATTTGAATTCAGGTCTTACTGATTTTTAAGTCACCCCTACGGTGCACTGTCATACTGCCTCTCAAGGTACTAGTGTAAATTGATAAAATATATAGGTTTTCATGGAAAGAACCCTAGAGAATTAATAACGATGCTGCTGGTGCTGATAATAATAATATTAATAATAGCTAGTATTTATATAGCACATTATTTGCCAAGAACTGTGCTGCTGTACACTTTAAAATATTATCTCATTTGATCCTCAAAGCAATCCTAGTAGGTAGGTGCTATTATTAACTCCATTTTGACAACAACAACAATAATAATAAGTAATATTTATATATTTCTATATGCCAGGCACTGTGCTAATATACACTTTAAATGACTTGCCCAAAGTCACACAGATAGATAGAGAAAAGATTAAATCGGGAAACTGGTAGTAGTAGAAATCTGTAGTTGTACACAGTACCCGGAACAAGTTCACATTTTATGGATTCAGTATTTGTAATTTTGCTAATATGGGTGCAGAGTCCACCAAAACAGAGCTGTTTTTTGGTTGTTTGTTTATATGTTTTTGTCCTTATTCCCTAACAGCTGCCACAGAATGTCATATATTATAGGTATTTAGTAAGTATTTCCTTTTTTTAATTTAAATTTGTTTATTTATTACATTAAAATATCCAGGCAACTCCCTTCTGTGAGAGAAGACATCGTTTGACTATATATATATATATATATATATAAAACTGTCTTGCTTATTTCTATTCATCAGTTCTTTCTCTGAATTTATGAATAAGAGATAGCATTGTAAAATTTAAAGTGGATAACTTTGAATATATTAAATTGAAAAGATTTTGAACAAATAAAACTCCTGTAGCTAAAGTTAGAAGAAAAGCAGTAAATGTTTCTTGAGTTGAATTGAACTTAGCCAGAGCTGCTGTGGCTAGAAAAGTCATTTTCAACCACTCAGTGATGATCAAAACTTTACCAAACAAGTGTCTTCCATCTCCAAGTCTCAAGTTAAATTGGAGCTGATTTGGAGACAGAACTATTTCATGTAAAAAAAGGAGGGAGAACTTATTTGCTTTCATCAGTTTGAACTACAAGAGAACTTTGTTATAAATAAGATATATCCTCCTCCAACACCCTCATTTTAAAGATGAGTAAGCCAAAGCAAAAAGATGTTAAGTGACTTACTTGCCAGAGTCATATAGGCTATGAATTGCAAAGCTAACATTTGAACCTTGCTGCCTGCCCTGCCTGGTCTCCCACTTCCATTGCTCTTTCCATTAGACCACATTGAATATTAACTCATCAATTAACTAACAATCAATCAATGGGGAGATGATTCGAATTCCTCTAGCATCATATTAAAACTGGATCTCTCCTGGATTGATGGAAACCCAAGTCCTGACACCTATATTTTAAGTAATGGTAGTGAGTGGTGTGAGAGGTCAAGAGTTTTGAACCTTGTGTGTCAGTGATCTGGCCACATGAGAGCCATTAGTTGTGCACAGATCTCCTTCAGAAAGAACTTTGCCTGAACTTTTGTAGGTCACTGGGCACAGGGCCATAACCAGATTAAGTGTAAAGACTCACTAATGACAGGTGTTCGCCTTTATCCTCTGGGGCTCTTCGTTTCTCATCCTGTTGCTGAAACATTGGCCACCTTTCTTTGGAAAGAGATGAAATGCCAAGGCTCTAAAATGTGAAATGGGGAAGGGAAGAGGAAATGGCCAGTTTCTCCATTGGTGGAGGTTTGAACTATTGTCCTTCATCAGAGCTACCTAGCATGAACCCGGTGGAACTTTCCTAGCAGCTGATCAAACTACCCTATGTGTCTTGGGCACTGTATGAAGGGAGAGAGATAAAGCCAGGGGAGAAAGTGGACTTTGAGACTTGAAGTTAACCGTTCCTGGACTGCCTTCTTGCAAGTCAAATGAAGGAATAACACAAGCCTGGTAGATATTTAATGAGAGATTATTTCTGGTGATAATAAGGATACAGAAATTGCAAATAAATCCCTGACCTTTCCTGAGCTTCAGCTCAGTGAAAGAGCTGAATCACCTGCTTGTGGGGATTAAGTTCAGCTGTTTCCATCTGGAGGGATTGTTCAGACTTTCTCTGTTATTAGCAAAGACTGCCCATTGGTGGCATTCTCAACCCTTTAAGTTAAGGGGTGTCTACTTTCCTTCTTCAGTTTCAGAATAGGAGCCTTATCTAGTTCGTAAACGCCATGGAGGGAGCCTGGTTCTACTTGTCCAACTTTACATGTGCTCCAACATCTATTACCTTGTTCATAGTCATGTCAAATAATAAATATAAAAGTTACTAATTAACTAACTGCAGTCATGTTTAGCAGGAAACCCAAAGAAAAAGACTTTGGAAGCCACATGTTCTTCATGGAGTGAGAGGGTAATAATTTCCAACAGCAATGATCAGCTAACTGATCAACAACAGCAGCAGCAACAATAACAGATATTAGCACAATAGCACATAAACAATAATGGACCAGTTAACTGGTCAACAGCAGCAGCAGTGACAATGGACATTACACAATAGCATATAGACAGTAATAGATCAGGTAACTAACTGGTCAACAACAGGAGCAACAACAATAATAGACAGTAGTGTACATAAGAATTTGCCTAGTATTTTCCCTGTGCAATTCCCTTTGAAACCCATAATAACCCTATACAGTAATATTCATATTTGGGGGATTAGTATTCACATTTTATAGATGGGGAATCTAAGAGAAATGAATTGGCTTACCCAAGGTTATACCACAGATGGATGTCAGGGGCGGGATTTGAATTCAGGCTTTCTCAACTCTCACTCCTCCTCTTCATGATGGCAGAATTTGGATTATTATTTGTTTATTTTGTTTTGGTTTTGGTTTTTCTGTATTATTAAAGAAAAGAATCATTTAAGAGATTTTCTATGTGTAGGGGGTAGAGAATGAGACTTACTTTTAAATTATAATATTTTAAACATGCTAGTCTATGTCAAAAATATATTTTTTGTTTAATTAGAAATTTCCCCAATCAACAAGTTTTGTTCCTTTTTTCTTTAATCAACTTAGAATTACCATGGGGAAAATAGTACTTCCCAGCACTCTTTATTTTTTTATTTGAAAATCTTTAATTAATTAATTTAGAATATTTTTCCATGGTTACATGATTCATGTTCTTTCCCTTCCTCCTCCTACACCCTTCCTGTAGCCAATGAGCAATTCCTCTGAATTTTACATGTATCATTGATCAAGATATATTTCCATACTCTTAATATTTGCATTAGGGTGATCGCTTAGAGTCTGCATCTCCAATCATATCCTCATCGACCCATGTGATCAAGCAGTTGTTTTTCTCCTGTGTTTCTGCTCCCACAGTTCTTTCTCTGGATGTGGATAGTTTTCTTTCTCATAGGTCCCTCACAATTGTCCTGGGTCATTGCATTGCTGCTAGTACAGAAGTCCATTACATTCGGTTTTACCACAGTGTATCAGTCTCTGTGTACAATGTTCTCCTGGTTCTGTTCCTTTCACTCTGCATCAATTCCTGGAGGTCTTTCCAGTTCACATGGAATTCCTCCAGTTCATTATTCCTTTGAGCACAATAGTATTCCATCTCCAACAGATACCACAATTTGTTCAGCCATTCCCCAATCGAAGAGCATCCCCTCGTTCTCCAATTTTTTTGCCACCACAAAGAGCGCAGCTGTAAACATTTTTGTACTAGTCTTTTTCTTTATTACCTCTTTTCCCACCACTCTTGATAGAAATGGCCAGCTACAAAGTTGTGTTGACTTTCAAGACTCATTCTTCCTTCATCAGAGTAGTCTGGTGCTTTCTTCACAGTTATGTTCCCCTTGATTTGCCCCTTGCAGCTTCAAAACCTAGTCAGATTCCCTAAATCTTTTGAAGAAGTTTGTATTGTAGTAAAGAGGGCTAGTTTTTTGCCTTCAAGGCATCTTTCCTTCTAGCCCAGAGTAGACCATTTGAACAAAGCATCCTCTTGTAAAGCAGTTAAGATGTTATTGGGACACCCTACGAAAGGTTAGGAAAAATTATTCTGCAGCTTCTCACCCGAAGTATATTACTCTTATATATATATATATATATATATATATATATA
>NW_025384404.1:0-4205 GCF_016433145.1 Gracilinanus agilis
CATATTAATAGTAAATATATAATATTCTATATAAACTATAAACTAACTAAATATAACATATAAATTATAATAAAATATAAAGTATCTGGTCCTCAGTCTCTTTATCTATAAAATGAAGGTATTACTTCTAAGGGTTTTTCTACTTCTAAATCTATGATCTTAGATTATTTCCTCAACATTCAGAAATCTTCCTTCTTTTTCTTTGTAGAAAGGAGTAATAGTGCTAACTCAGGAAGTTTTATTTTTCTATAGTTCAAGGAGTCTCCTGAAACTAGAGCCTCCCCTGGTATCAGATGGGACTAACCTAATCCAGAAAATTTCATCCAGAAGTTAAGCAATTCTATTATCTTTACCTGCAAATTAAAAGATTGATTGGTATATCAAAGTTTTCTACTAATCTATTCCATCTTTTAGAAATATATATTGCTACTTCATCTCCAATAATTAGCTTCATAACTTCTGAATATTGTCCAAAAAATAATACAGACTTGAATTTCAAATACTTGGAATTAGGGTGGCAAGGATCATCCTGTGACTTTGATGGCAATCTTTCTAACTGATCCCCGGCTCCTTAAATGTTCTGTTAGTGTCTCGAAACATTTTATAAAAAAGTCTCCCTAATATTGTTCTGGGCTAAAAGCAGTGGCCAGTAGAAACATTCTGTGGACATTTGGTCCAATATTGAAGACCAATACCACAAATATCATTCTTTGGTCTTTGATAACTCAACTGCTAACTATGTCAAGTTGTTAACCTTCAGTTCAACAGGAGTGGTGACCCCAACTTCCACAGAGTAATGTAATCAATCATTCTTGTATAATAACTGGATAAACATTCCTCATTCAACTATCTCATAGTGAGGGCATAGCTGATCTATGATTCAGCTCACTTCTAGTCTCACAGGACCTTAGATATTCAATTTAATTCAGTTCAACAAACATTTATTAAGCACCTACTATTTATTACACACTTACTTAATATTGTACTAGAGAAGCAAAGACAAAAATGAAACAGCCTCTTCCCTCAAGGACCTTACAGTCTATTGATGGAGGTGTCACATGCATGTAAATAATTAAATACAAAATATGTACAAAGGAATAAATACATTATGTTCAAATAGACCCCCCTATTCATCCTCTCCCCATCCCACTGATTCTGACACCCAAGCAAAAATCATTCAGACCCTATTCCCCATTCCCCATTGCCTGATATCTTATTTCCATTTCCCTCAAGTCATCCACAATACAACACTAATACTACTCAAACCTTCCATTGTACTCTCTAGGATGCCCAATCTATAGATTTAAAAATGTTTTTTCTTTCATCTTAAATATTTTTCACACTGCTTCCATCTCCTGAATTTATCTCCCTCCTGATAGCAAAGCCTTCTTGGCTGCCCTTTCTAGCACTGACTGCCCTTTCATTCATTATTCCTGACTCCTTAATTGAAGTGGGTGAGTTGTAATACTCCTGACTTTCCATCACCACTTCCAGATTCTCCTTCTACCACCATGACTTGGTAACCTTGCTTCCTTTGAGATTTAATCAGCCCATATTGATCATTTACAGTCTTCTCCACCACATTGCTGCCTCCCATCACTTTACCCTCTCACTTAATTTCAAACACTATTTGTCGCCTACTTCCCTACAGCCTACAAATATACATATATCTCCCCCTATGCTCAAAAAAGCTTCATTTGAGGTATCTCTATCCCCACTAGTTTCATCACATAACTATCCTCCCTTTTGTGGATAAATTCCTAGAAAAGGCTGTCTACAATTGATGCCTCTTATTCCTTTCTTCTCATTATCTCCTAACTCTTTACAAATTGGTTTCTGACTTTATCATTTAACTGAAACTGTTCTCTTCAGAGTAACCAATGATCTCTTAAGTGCCAAATCTTATAGCCTTTTTTCAGTAATCATTCTTCTTGGCTTCTATGCAAACTCTGACATTGTCAATTACCTTGTTCTCCTTGATGCCCTCTTGTTTCTAGGTTCGATAACATTTATCCTGGTTCTCCTTCAATTTGTCCAACTCTCCTTCTCAGTCTTCCCTAGGCTGTATTTCCTAAAAAGGTGGGTATCTCCAATGGTTCTATTCTGGGCTTTTTTCTCCTCTCCCAATATACTATTTCCCTTGTTGAACTTATCAGCTTTCATGAATTAAATTATCATTCCTATGCTGATGATTTTTAGACCTACTTAGCCAACCTTAACTTTTCTGCTGACCTCTAATATCATATCTCCAACTGTCTATTAAACATCTCAAACTGGATATCCCAGAGACATCTTAAACTCAACATGTTCTTTACTGAACACATTGTCTTTCCCCCAAGCCCTATTCCCTTCTGAACTTCCCTACTACTTTCAAGGATATCATCATCCTCTCAGTCATCCAGGCTCAAACTCAAACACCTAGGTATCATTCTCTCTGTGTGTGTGTGTGTGTGTGTGTGTGTGTGTGTGTGTGTGTGTGTGTGTGTGTTTCTCTCTCTCTGGCTCTCTCACTCTGTCTCTCTGTCTCTCTCTGTGTGTATCTCTTTCTCTGTCTCTTTTCCTCCCCAATATTTTATCTATTTTCAAGTCCTATCAATTTTACCTTCGTAATATCTCTCCTATATGCCCTCTTCTCTTCTCTAAACACTGCAACCATCTTGTTTGTGGAAGCCTTCATCACTTCCTTCCTGGGTTGTTGCAATGGTGTGTTAGAAGATCTCCCTATATCAAGCCTCCTCTTCCTCTAGTCCATCCTCCACTTAGCTGTCAAATTAATCTTCTATAGCAATGATGAGCAAACTACAGCCTGTGGGCCAGATGTGGCCCCCTGAAATGTTCTATCCAGCTGCCCGACATTATTCCTAATCTGATGAATACAATGAGTAGGATATAATACGATGAAATTTCGAAAGAGTTGCATTAGAAACAGACTGACAGATGAGCATTTCCTTTCCTTTGGCCCCCTCTTTAAAAAGTTTTCCCATCACTGTTCTATAGCATAGATTTTAACCATGTTACATGGTCAAAAAATTTCAATGCCCCCCAATCACTTTCAGGATCAAAATTTTTAAATCCTCCATTTGGCATTCAAAGTTCTTAATAACCTGGCCCCCTCCTACCTCTCCAGTCTTCTTACACCTTACTCCTTGCTAGCACGATATCTCCAAATATTCTGTATATATCTTGTTTGAAAATAGTTGTTTTCAGGTTGTCTCTGCCATTAGATTGTGAACTCCTTGAGAGCAGGAACCATCTATTGGTTTTCTTTGTATCCCCAGTGCTTAGCACAATGCCTAGCATATAGCAGACTCTTAATAAATGTTATTGACTGACTGACATTATCCCTCCACCAATTCAGTGAAGATAAAAAAGATGGATATCTTTTCCCCTAGGATTGGGTTGGCTTAGAGGCTGAATATAAATAAGACTCAACTGGGACAGCAAAATCCATAAGTTTAGACTGAAGACATTTGGATAGTCAGAAACGTACCCATGGAGGGTCAACAGGACAAGAAATCCCCAAATATCTTGCTGTGACTGCCTCCCAGCAAACATAATGTCTTCCTCCAACCCCCAGAGAATCCTGATGGAATAACCTAATTTGGGCCACAACATTTATGTTCTAATTGGCAGTTTGTCATGGTCACATCTGGGCAGCTTGGGGAATTGAGCCTTAGGAGTCCCCAAACTGAAATAGAAAAAGCATCTTCTTTACCAATGATTAAGCCAATTAGCCATAATGTGCCAAACTCTTCTTGTTTCTTTCACTTATGAAACCTAGGGGGCATTACATTAGGTCATACTACCTGTCAAAGATCTATAAGAGATGATCAAACTCTTAAGAAGCAAACAAGATTAGTCAGCTTCCTAGAGTTCAGGCAGTCACATGCCAAACTGACTCAGCATTAAGGTGAAAAAGCTCTGGATGTGATAAGAAGAGATCACAACCAAGTTCATACAGAGTCTCACAGGTAAGATCCAATCTTGTTTTTCCTAGAATTATTTTTTGTCCCTTTACCATTCAAAATCATGGGAAAAATCATTCACTGAAACTTTATGTCAGTCCTGTGACTGAAAAAAATGACTCACTGCATGTCTATTCCAGAAATTCTATTGTATTCAAAAACATCATATATGCTTACCTTGAATAACCAGATTCCCTAGCTACCTTCACAAGGAGATATATATATATATATATATATATA
>NW_025384405.1:0-5284 GCF_016433145.1 Gracilinanus agilis
CTCTCCCTTCCTTCCTTCCTTCCTTCCTCTCCCTCCCTCTCTCTTTCCCCCCTCCCTTCCTTTCTCTGTCTGTCTGTCCGTCTGTCTTTCTCTTCCTCCCTTCCAGCTTTCCTTTCTGGTCAATATAGTAGTCTTTAAAATTTTGTAATAGTTCACTGAGTTCCACATGCATCCCAATTGCTCCTTCCTGATATCTCCCCTTTTTTGTGTGTATTCATTTGAAATGCTTATGTCTCTCTTGTCAGAATTTCATTCCTGAGGCTGTTTCATCCCTCTTGGTGCCATATCCCCTGTAGAATTTTAGGGCATGATTCCCAAATTCCCTCCCCTCAGACTGTCTAATTATGATGGCTTCCCTCTCTCTGCCTGTCCAATCCACAGTCATACCCTTCCAAATCCCAGAAACTAACCTAGGTCTGAAGGGCTCTCTACAAACAACTGACTGTGTGGTTTCATAGCAGTGTCTAGGCTGTGCATTACTGGCAATACGATCTCTTCTTCCCCTTTAAATCCTGTTGTGAGATGAAGGGGAGGAAGGGCAGGCTGGGATGGGGCAGGCTAAGTGCATTGGGATATTTACAAAATGGACAGAAGAAAAAAGACATGGGAGCAGGGGAGAGGGAGTTGGAAGGGATGTATCACAGGACTAAGGGACCAGCAATGTGGTGCTGGAAGGGACGCCATTGATTACCTACTTCAAAGCCTTCATTTTACAGATGAACCTGGAGAACTTGGGAGTCTTTTCAAGGCTCCAGGGGACAAAGGTAGGATTTGAATTGAAGACTTTCTATACTGGGAAGAGGGGGAATTTTCCACACATCTCCTTCCTCTCTTTTCTAGGAGGTACCTAGAACTTATCATTTAAAACATCCAAGTAGGTTTTTCCCCCCAAAGTCTTCCCCCCCCCAATTACATATAGAAGTGATTTTTGTTGATATCTTTTTTTTAACCCTTAACTTCTGTGTATTGGCTCCTAGATGGAAGAGTGGTAAGGGTGGGCAATGGGGGTCAAGTGACTTGCCCAGGGTCACACAGTTAGGAAGTGACTGAGGCCAGATTTGAACCTAGGACCTCCCGTCTCTAGGCCTGACTCTCAATCCACTGAGCTACCCAGCTGCCCCCTAGAAGTGATTTTTTTAAAAGCCCTTACCTTCTGTTTTAGAATGAGCTCTGTATAAAGGCTAGGTAATGGAGGTTAGATGACTTTCTTAGAGTCACACAGCTATGCCAGATTTGAACCCAGACTTGGCTCTCAATCTACCTAACTACCCCCTAGAAACAATTTGTTAATAACTGTCTTCTGATGTTTTTGAATCCAGATTCTCTCCCTTCCTCCTTTCCTCCCTCCCCAGACAGCATATAATCTTGGGGGGGTTTATTCCAGCATTTTCATGCAATAGAAATTTCTATATTCCTCACATTGTGAAAGTAGACATACATTGCACATGGTAGTCAAAACTCATGAAGGAAATTCTGAAGGGATGACTCGATCTGCTTTCATACTCTGATAGCTCCTCCATGGAGTTTTAACCTTTGCAATATCCTTCAGTCTCCATCACCCCCAACCTTCACACAGTTCTAGTCTCTAGAACTTCCATGATATATATATATATTTTTTTTCTGAACCCTTTCTAGAATCCAATAGAATGGAAGATTCATGAATGCAAGACTATTTGTCCACTCTTCTCCCAGGCACATAGTAGGTGCTTAATAAATGTTTATCATTGTTCTATCTCAATGAATATTTCTTTTCAGAGGCTGGAAGAGATGAGGTAGAGGAGGTCGCAGAGGAAGAAGAATGAAATTGGGGAGGAAGAGAGGAATCAAGAGAGGCTGAGCAACAGAAACAGGAAGAGGTCAACAGCCTGGCCTTGGTCACCTCTCCCTCCCCCCACAGGAGTGTGCCCACTCCACATACCAAAGTTTCCACTGGCCATGTTCACACCTCCTCAGCCCCTCCTTTGTCACTCTCACTCCCCACTCCTCCCCCATCTTCTTCCTGCTTCATGAGGTTGGGGTGCTGGGAAAGGCACGAAAGCTTTTGATAAAGGCCACTAGCATCTTATCTGGCCACAGGCCTAAAATAACTAGCCACATCCTCCCCAAAGCCAAAACCCAGAGACCCATTTTTCTATCCTGCTCTTGCTCATGTCCATGAGGGACACAGATTTGGAGGTTCAGATGCCCCTTCTTTTCCTAGTGAGATGAGGGAGAGGTTTGGGTGGAGTCAACATATTGGTTTTATTGTTTGTTTTTAGTGGAGGAGAGTGGTAGAAGAAATCCTGGTGGGTCTACAGTACCGTGGAAAGGGTCTTGTAATTATGAGTCAGAAGACCTGGTCTAAACCCAAATGGCACATGAGTTTATTGTCTTACCTTGGAGAAGTCCCTTCTTTCTCTGAGCCTTCATTTGCCTACCTGAAAAAATGGGGCTATGAGCCCTTTCTCCCTCAAGATGAAAGCCCATTGAGGGTGAATCAATACCCACATTTAGAGGAATTTTAGAATCATAAGATCCTGGGTTCAGAGTGGGACACCAACTGTGTCCTCTGACAGGAGGAAAGACTCAAGAGGCATTGCCAGCCTTTGGCTCTGACTTTGGCTTATCTAAACCTTTCTATCTCCCCCCAGTGCTCAGGACAGGGCTATGTACTCAGTGAATTGCACATCTCCTCACCCACCCCTATAAAAATAGAATTGTTTTCTCATTTTGATGATTGAATTCCTGCCTCTTCTCCCAGCCAGAAGGGGTGGGCCTGGCCCTGAGTGAGTCACCCAGTTTCAGTGGAGGCACTTATCCGGTTCAGGACTCATGAACTAAAGACAAGAGTTTGGGCCCCATGGGGACTGCTGAGTGACATCCTCTCACAGACCTACTTGGTTGCTTTGTGTTTATAGATCAAGGAGGATCAGGGGAGAGAGGAATTCTAGGATGAGAGTCATTGAGGGTTGGAAGGGACAAGGACTGCCTTGTCTGCCCCATCCACTAACAGAAAGCCCCCACTAACATCCCCAGCCTCTGCTGGCAGATGCCCAGGGGAGGTGAGGATGGGGGCTTGGAAGCCATTTGTTCAGGCAGACTGCTCCACTCTGGAGAGCTCCACTTGGTCAGAATTTTTTCCTGAGATCCAGCCTCAATTATCTTTGTGATTTCCTCCATTGCTCTTAGTTCTGAGTTCTAGGGTCAAAGAGAACAAGTCCACCCCATCCATCCCCCCTCCACGTAATAGTCCTTTGGTACTTGAAGACAGCTGTCACTGTCTTCTCCAGACTGGTCTTCTCCAGACTAAACAGCCCTTGGTCTTTTAAGTGATCCTCAAAGTCCTTTTGGCATTCTGATTGCCTTCCCTTGGACATTCACCGGCATATCAATGCCTTTCTTAAACTATCTTGGACCTCAGACTTGAACAGATATGGCAGATGGGGGTCTGTTGAGGGCAGAGCATGATGGGAGGAGGCTGTACCTGAAAAGCAATGAATAAAGACTCATCCTCCTGAGTTCAAATCTGGCCCGAGACACTTCTTAACTGTGTGACCCTGGGGAAATCATTTAACCTTGTTTGTCTCCATTTCTCAGCTAAAAAATGAGCTGGAAAAGGAAATGGTAAACCACTCCAGCATCTTTGCCAAGAAAACCCCAAACGGAGTCATGAAGAGTCAGATACAACTAAACGACATGAAAGACCTGTTCAAGATCATATTTCTTGTAATTGTTTGTTTGGTTTGGGCTGCTACCAAATCATTTATATTCAGCTTGCAATCAACTAAGGCCTTCAGATCATTTTCAGAACAGCTGCTATCTAACCCTGCCTCTCCCATCTTAAATTTGTGGAATTAATTTTTGTACGTAAGTTTAAGACTTTAATTTAAAATTCATCTTAATACATTCAGTCCAAGGGAGGAGGTAGGTGGCTCAGTGGATTGAGAGCCAGGCCAAGAGATCGGAGATTCTAGGTTCAAATCTGGCCTCAGACACTTCCTAGATGTGTGACCCTGGACAAGTCCCTTAAACCACCATTACCTACTCCTGATTGCTCTTCTGCCTTGGAACTGATACTCATTGTTGATTCTAAAATGAAAGGTAAGGGCTTAAAAAATTGATTAATTAATTCAGCCCAAGGCTCTACCCTGCCAAAATCCTTTCGGATCTCAACTTTATCATCCAGCAGGTGTACAATCCATTCCTCTCAGCTTGGTGTTACCTGCAAACTCAATGCATTTATAGTACCATCTTTGCCTTCATCCAAGTCTTTCCTTAAGACAATAAATAGTCCAGGGCCACAGGAGTTAGATGGGGCCACACGCACTCATCTTTCATGATCAGAGGAAAAGATCAGGCTCAGAACTGCCTGATACTCCAGGGATATTTTAATTAATTTATTTATTTTAATGCTGAGGATTGTCCATCATGAGCTTTGTGTTGCATGCTGATAAACTAGAGCTGAGCTTAGGTTACAAGAATGAGAGACTGAGCAGGGATTTGAATTCAAAGAACGGAGAATGACAAACCTGGAGGAGCCACAGATTATAGAACATTAGAACACAGAATGCCAACAGAATGCTAGAGGGACCTTAGAATATAAAATGAGATCTGGCAGGGCCTCAGAACAGAGAATGTCAGGGCTGGCAGGGACTTTAGAACAGTGAATATCAGAGCTAGGAGAGGCTTAAGAGAACATATAATCCAATCATCTCTTTTTATAAATGAAGAGACTGAGGCCCTTAATAGAGATGAAGTAATTTACCCAGGGTCACATACAGAGTAAGTGATAGAAACAGGATTTGAATCTGGGTCTCTAGCCCAGGCGCCTTGTGATTCTCGTGTGTGTGTGTGTGTGTGTGTGTGTGTGTGTGTGTGTGTGTGTGTGTGTGTGTGTGTGTGTTTCCAACCTGGGATTCTCAGTGCCCAATAAACTGGCCTTACATGCAGAGCTGCTTAACCAAGGTTGAGCCCCCATCAACAAAGCCCAGGGCCAGCGAGGCAATGTATATTGTCTTTTTCCTCAGGTGTTTATAGATTGTGGTTTTGATGCTGTGAAAAATGTGAACCATTAATGCACAGATTGGTGATGGGTCAGAGGAAAGGTTTGGAGGCTGGTAGAAGAAGGAAAAGCTTTGGGACCAGAGGATGGATACTGGCTTTTAGCTCATTAACATTCTCTGTTCAGTCTCCCCTTTATTTCTCTCCCATCTGCATGATATCTGATGAGAGGGTAAGGATAATCTGAGTTTTAAAGTTTAGGAAGTCCCCTCATTGCAACTATTCTGGGGTGGAAGTGGAGAAA
>NW_025384406.1:0-9716 GCF_016433145.1 Gracilinanus agilis
GGAGTTGTATATGGGAGAGGGGCGTGGTTAAACGGAAGAGGCGTGGTCTGAGGCAGCACGGGGGTGGGGCTTCAAGGGGAGGGAAAGATGGGGGGGAATACCCCGGGGAAATTAGTGGGACACTCTCACATATTCTGCCTGTGGTGGCAGAGCAGTCAAAAGGGGCAAAAAAAGTGGGTTCCTGAAAGGATGAATATGGCACTTAGTTTCCCTGGGCCTCAGTTTCCCCATCTGGAAACATGACAGCCAGCATAGTAGAAAGGATATTATGTGGTAACAATATCAGGCCTGGAAGGGATCTTAGAGGTGATCTGGTAGAGCCTCCTGGGTTGACAGGAGAAAACAGGCCTGGAGATGGCTTGACCCAGAATTCATTATCAATCCAGTTTTTGGCAGTCTGGATCCTCCTTAGCCTAGGTGTCAAACTCTCCCTAGTGCCTATTCTATTGTACCACAGCCACCTGCCAGGCCTCTGAGCTCTCTTCCAATTTTAATGTGCCTAAAGTCAAAGAACTTAGAGCATGGAAAGAAAGCTGCTCCCCATCTCCAAAGAATTCCTTACTTTCCTGACCCATCTCTTTTCTTTCTCTTCACAGAGACCCCCCCGGCCGCCCTTCCTCTTTCTCTGTTCCTGTGGCTGGGGGGGGGTGCCCCCTTCCCTATGTTCTTCCTCACAATGGAGCCATCCCCACTTTCTCCCCAGGGGGCCCCACTACCCCTGCCTATGTCGCTGGCACCTCCCCCCCTGCCACTGCCAGCAGCAGCTGTGGTGCATGTGTCCTTCCCT
Source organism: Gracilinanus agilis (assembly GCF_016433145.1). Lineage (NCBI taxonomy): Eukaryota > Metazoa > Chordata > Mammalia > Didelphimorphia > Didelphidae > Gracilinanus > Gracilinanus agilis. The sequence continues at coordinate 788 of NW_025384406.1, forward strand.
GAAGTGACCAGTGCTTTGCTAGAGTCACTCAACCAGCAGCGGCTACAAGGGCAGCTTTGTGATGTGTCGATCCGAGTGCAGGGCCGTGAATTCCGGGCTCACCGGGCTGTCCTGGCTGCTTCTTCCCCTTACTTCCATGACCAAGTCTTGCTCAAAGGCATGACCTCAATCTCACTGCCCAGCGTCATGGACCCTGGGGCCTTTGAGACAGTTCTAGCCTCTGCTTATACAGGTCGGCTTAGTATGGCTGCTGCAGACATTGTCAACTTCCTCACTGTTGGCTCAGTGCTCCAGATGTGGCATATTGTGGACAAGTGCACAGAGCTCCTTCGAGAGGGCCGGGCCTCTGCAGCTACCACCACCATGGCCACTACAGCAGCTGTTGCCTCTGGGGCAGGAGGCCCAACCGGAGTTGGGGGAACAGGACCGGCTACCACAGTCACAGGCTCTGGCCGTCCCCATTCAACCAGCAGGGCTAGTGAGAATCAATCCCCTAGCAGCAGCAACTACTTCAGCCCCCGAGACTCTGGTGATTTCTCATCTTCCTCTCATGATGCATATTCGGCTTCTTCTATGGGGGGAGGAGAAAGACGGAGTGGGGGAGGCCCTCTGTTCTCCTCTTCCATCGTGGGCAGTGGGGGTGGTGCTTCTGGGAAGCTGCTATTAGAGGCAGATGAGCTTAGTGATGATGGAGGGGATGGAGTTGGGGTGGTGGTTCCTGGGGCTGGGCTACGGCGCCCCACTTATGTACCCCCCAGCATTATGCCTCAGAAACACTGGGTATATGTTAAAAGAGGGGGAGGCTGCCCTGCCCCAGCTCCTCTTGCCCCTCAAGATCCAGATTTGGAGGAAGAGGATGAAGAAGAAGACCTGGTACTAACCTGTGAGGATGATGAGGATGAAGATCTAGGTGGACCAGCAGGGGGTCCACCAGGTGGGAGTTCTGACCCTGGCCTAAGTATTTCTGATGTACGGACACTGACTGGCCCCCCAGACAAGGGTGAGGAACAAGTGAATTTTTGTGAATCATCAGAAGACTTTGGCCCTTATGAGTCTGGGACAGCTGGGGCAGGCCTGGATGACCCCGGAGGGCCAGCCCCTTCTTCCTTTGCCTCCCACCAACCCCGCCCCTTGATGCCCTTGGACATGCAGGGCAACCAACTCTTAGTCTTTCCCTCCTCCTCTCAAGCTTCAGCCCAGCCCCCAGGAAGCCAGGCTGAACATGGAGCTGTGACCATGACAGGGTCAGGAGGGGGCAACTTGGGAGTGTCTGGAAGTGGTGGGGGGAGTTCTGGGGGAAGTGGTGGGGGAGATGGGAACAAGATCTTTCTCTGTCACTGTGGGAAAGCTTTCTCTCACAAGAGCATGCGTGATAGACATGTCAATATGCATCTGAACCTTCGCCCTTTTGACTGTCCCGTATGTAACAAAAAATTCAAGATGAAACACCACCTGACGGAGCATATGAAGACCCACACAGGCCTCAAGCCTTATGAATGTGGAGTGTGTGGGAAGAAATTCATGTGGAGGGACAGCTTCATGCGCCACCGAGGCCACTGTGAACGGAGGCATCGCCTGGGGGGAGGGGGGGCCCCAGGGACTACAGGGCTACCCAAGAGAGAGCCTCCTGGGGGGGGCAGTGGAGATGAGGTAGGAGGGACCACTTCTCCCCCCAGCAGGACAGTCTGGTCCCCACAGGGAGCACACAAGGTGGAGATGGGTTTCAATGGTAGTGGAGGTGGACATTAGGAACTATTCCCTCATGACTGGATCCAAAAGCTGGAGAAAGCAGTTGCTGAATAACTCCCACAATCCTCCCTTGTTTGATGGATACCCCTGGAAAGGAGGAGCAGGGGCATGAGCCAAGGACTTGATTCCTCCAAAATCCTTGGTTTAAGGAGAAAGGAGATATGAGACTATATCATATACCCTCTCCTCCATGGATTTGTATATAAAGAGGGAAATTCATGACAATTCTTCCCTTCCTCCTCCCCCATTAACCCCATTCCATTCCCCAACATATGAGAAAATCTGAAACTGAGCCCTCTACTTTCCCCTTCACTAGTGGGAACAGGTAGCTAACACTTAAGACCCAGCCCTTCAGGTTATCAGGTACCTGGAGAAGGGGTTGGTTAGTGGTGTGTCTAGAATCCTCAAGGATTCCAGGACAGGTGGTCTCATTTGTAGTTTGTACTTGGAGTCTGTGTGTGTGTACCACTGTGGTGACTAGGCCTGCCACTCATTCCTTCTTTCCCGGACACTGCCCCCCCCCCACTTTGACAGAAGAGTTAAACCTATATCCATTTCTTCCCATCCAGCACCAATCCCTGCAGTGAGTCCCCAGAGGGGTATGCACATATTGGGGCTTTCAAGGAAATGGAGGGAGCCAGTTTGGGGAGTTTAAGGTTATTTTTTAATTTTATTATTTTTTTTAACGGTGATTAAAATATTTATTGGTCTCTTCACTTGACCTGACAATCACCTGTCTTTCTTTGCTTATGGGAGACAAGGAAGAGAAAGTGATCTGGGTGGGGCTAGGGATATGGGGAAGGCAAGTCTTTCCAAAATGAGAAGGTTGTTGGACTGACTCCTAAATCTTCCCAGGTATGACATGCCATGATTTTACAGCGCAAAACCTGGGTCTAAGGGAGCAGAGACTTGATATGGTAGGGTTTGGGAAGATCTGTCCCGGTTATGTAGCTGAGGAAAAGAGGAAGGACTTCATGGGGGTGGGGTGAGGGAACTAGGATCTCACCTACTTCTACCAGTTGCTTCTTGCTAAGAAGGGGATTCCCGGTACTTGCCTTTTAGGGGAAAGTGAAACTGAAAGGAGAACCTCTTAACGGCAGCAGTAGCTGCTGGAGGGGCTTGAGAGAGGAGCTATGAAGCCACTGTTCCTGCTCCTTGCCTTGGGTGAGGTGATCCCCTTTCCCTGGGCCCTGCTGGGAGAGCTGAGAGTTGCCCCTTTCCAATCGCACCAGGTTTCTAAGCACTCTAGACCCCCATTAAGATTGGGGTCATGGTGGGAGGTGACTCCTTGAGAATTTGGCCTTTCCCCCAGCTACCTCCTCTCCCTAGGCATACTGGCAGTGAGATGGTCGGATGCTCGCCCGGGGCCCTCGAAGTTGGAGTGCTGGTTTGTGGAAGAGCAGGGTGGTGGTGGGGGCATGCTTCGGGGAGTGACCAAGAGACCTGCTGTGCTGCTGCTGAGACAGGGGCCTGGGGAGCCACCGCCTAGACCTGACCTTGATCCTTCACTCTACCTGAAAGTGTATGGTAAGTGTTCTCATTTGGACACCCCAGAGCCTCCCTAACTAGCCTGAAGGGAGCTTGCTGGTCTTGAAATCAGCTCTGCCACACCCTCTACTTTCCTTCCTCAAGGAGTTTGCATTGTGGCATAGTGAAATGAGGACTGGATTTGGAATCTTGGTTCTCATATCTGAATTTTATCATTTATTAGCTGTATATTCTTGGAGAAGTCATTTAACCTGAGCCTATAAAATGGAGATAATTTGTTTTGTAAGAATCTTAAACTCATAGATTATGAATTGGAAGGGACCTAAGCAGCCATCTAGTCCAGATTCCCCCCTTTTCAGTTAAAGAAACTGAGGCCCAAGGAGATTAAATGAATATTAAGGTCAGATCTGACTCCAGAGTTGCTCCCTTTTCCAGAGAATTTGGTTAAATGTGTGCACCAGGGTTTGTACACTTTAAGTATTATGTAAATGTAAGCCATTAGTCTAATTTTTTAAAGTGTATTCTTATTCTTAATTAGCATTATTATTCCCACTCCAAGGCAGCCCCCTTCCCTTACCAAGGGAATTCTCAGCCTTTATCCACATCCCCAAACTCCTCTTGCCTCCGGGAGATCACCTATCTACTTTACAGTCCTGACCTGCCCTAGCTGACACTCCCTCTTTCTCCTGTCCCAGATCCTGCTGGCTCTCTTGGGGATGCTCTTCAAGGGTCACCAGCTCCAAACTGTGAGCTGAACCACTATATCCCCAGCCCTGCAGCTTCAGACTGGGTGGCTGGCCTGACCCCTGAGCCTTACTCTCCTCGGTCCTTGGATGGGGCTTGGCTGGTGGTCAGCTTAACTAGCCCCCAGGTTCACCTCTCCAGTCTCCTGCAGCTGTCTCAGTCCCAGCCTGTTCCCTCCCCAGTTACCATAGCAACAGGTAAGGGAGAGAGGTAAGGGAGTGGGGATTGTCTTGGAGTGAGAGCCAGACAAAGGTGGAGTTGGAGTTTTCAAAATCAGGGCTGTGTTCGACATGATCCTATATCTAATGATCTGCTCTATCCTCACTCCTAATACAATTTGTGGGCAGCTCTAGGTAATGAACATAGTATACATTTTGGTTCTTTGTGTTTCAAAGCAGCCTAGTAAACATTAAGGTCTATTTGTGCCAAGGATTTCTTCTCATTTAAACTTTGAATATTCCCTAGCCTAATAGGCACACTAACTTAAAACTTCAGGCCCAGAAGAGTATTGGTTCTCTTCTGCAAAGCTTCCTACCCCGACCCTCTCATATAGATCCACTTATTTGACTTAAATAACAATAAACAGTCTTGTCTGCCCCCATCTCCCTGTTCATTCCCATACCTGGCCTGTCTGAACCCTTTTTCCTCCAGGGGAGATTGGAGATGGCTCTGGGACAGAATCACAGAACCTCCATTGCCAGTCTCCCATCCCCCCCTGGGCCCCATTCCCCAGCTTTCCACCCACATTCTCTTTAGCTTTAACATTCTATATACTTCAATGAACTTGGTCCACCCAGACCAGCCTCTCCTCAAATCCTTTACTCACTATGTATAAGAGCTGCTAGGCACTGCAAAGGCTTAGGGTATGGAGTGAGTTGTGGATATGTACATTAGTATCCATGGAGGCTCCTTTAAAGAGTTATGTCATCTGCCTGATCTCAGCCTCTTTAAGGGCAGCTTTCAAAGGATCGTCCACTCAAGGGTCTGACACCCTCTCCCATCTCTGTCAAACATTCAATTGGTCCCTGTCCCCCTAAGACTGAGGGTCTTTAAACGAGTATGTGGGGGGGGGAGGAAAAAAAAAAGAAGTGTTGCCATGGCAACCTAGGACCAGAGATGGGGAGTTGTCAAGGAGACAGGGCTGGGGGAAATATAAGGGTCTTCTTGATTTACTAATTATGTGGGAGGGAAAAGAGGGAAGGGAAGATAGAAACTGGTCAAGAGAAAGGGATTGAGAGGTGGGCCCTCCAAAAGGAGTCCTCTTATTAACTCAATTTCTCTGCAATTCTTTCTTTTCCACAATTTTTTCCCATTCTTCCCTATGTTCCTATTTCCCTTTGCCATCTCTAATCTTCTCTTCCCCCAATTCTCACTCACTCTCTCCCATTCCTCTATTCATTTCTTTCCCTTTTTTTTGCCCCATTCCTATCCATTTGTGCCCAATTTTCTTCCCTTCTCCCTATTTCTCTCTTATATTTCTACTCTGTCTCCAAAGCTGTGCTGACAGTCTTCACCCGCTCTCCTGCCATTGTGGTACAGCCCAGTAAGGATGCTACTTTGGACTTGAGTTTTACTTACTGGCCTCCCAATTTGGGTAGGGCTCCTTCTTCCTTGGGCCCCCCTCCTTTTGGGCTGGAGTGGCGGCGACAACATCGAGGGACTGGACAGCTGCTCTTGGCCGTGACTCCAGGCCTGGGTAGCCAGGCCCTGGGATCTCCGGAGGGGGCTGTGGCATTTGCAACCTGGGATGAGGAGGGAGCGGAGGGCCCATGGAGTGGAAATGGTACCCTGCTGCTGCCTGCGGTGCAGCCAAGCCAGGAGGGTACTTACTTGGCTACAGTCCACCTTCCTCACCTGCAGGCCCAAGTCGCCCTGGAGCTTAAAGTACAGAGTAAGTGAGAGAGGGTCCTAGACAGTGAAATACCTGAAGTAGGAGAAGCCTGGGACTGAGATGGGGAGGGGAGAGTGGAATGTATGGAAAGAAGCTGGGTCCATAGAGAAATTGAAGGCAAGATTAAAACTGGGAGGGTAAAGGGTTCTGGGTAATGGGAAGAGGCAAGTTAAAGCTCCATGGAGGGAGGCTGAGATGAAGCTAAAGGGGAAAATCATGTTTGATTTCCCTTTGACCCTGACAATCCTAATACTCTTCCTCTTCTTCCTGCAGAGCCCCCAAAAGTGACCCTTAGCCCATCGCCTATAGTCTGGGCATACCCAGGGCAAGCTCCCCCAGAGCTTCTCTGCCTTATTTCCCATTTCTACCCCCCGGAGGAGCTAAATGTGACCTGGGAGTTTCAGAGTGGTATGGGAAAAAGGAGCAGGGTGGCAGGTGGCCAAGCTTGGCGCTCTAGCTACCGCTACCACCCCGATGGTACAGTCAGCATCTCTGCATACCTTCGCCCACCCTCAGTAACAGTGGAGCAGCATGGATCCCACTATGCCTGCCGGGTCCACCACCCCAGTCTGCAGACCAAATCCCTCAGTGCCCAGGTGTCTCTGGAAGTGGCAGGTAAGGAAGGACTGAGTGATGGGAGAGAGAACAGTCTGTAGATCCAAAGGACAGGAGCAGGAATCCAAGACAGAATAGATGTGATCTCCCACCTCTTCCATACCCTCAGGAGTCTCTGGGCCTTCCTTGGAAGATGGAGTAGGGTTGTTCCTCTCAGCATTTCTCCTTCTTGGGTTGATCAAAGGAATGGGCTGGGTTGGTAAGTCTTTGCTTTTCATTCTCAATCTAGGAACCTCTCCCCGCCAAAAAATTCCCTGCAGAAGCCTAGCCCTAGGCTGTCACCCTATCAGTTCTCCTAATAGAAGACTTTTAGGCCATCCTGCTTATTTACTACATTTCAAAATTCCATCTTCATTCTCCTCCTTCTCTTGAAAGTTCTGTACCACCAACCCCTCTAACACACACTTTCCAGGTCTGGAGTATTTAAGCAAAATCACAGTTCTAATTTCCATCTCTCTTCCACAGTGGCCTCCCTGTCTCTTTCCACAGAAACAAAGGACAAGGTAACTAGCTCCTTGGTGCCTAAGATCTTACCCTATTCACTCAAAACAGAATTAGTACCCATTTTGTCAATTTTGTCTAATCATATCAATCTATTAGCCCCCATGACCCATATAGATTCTTTACTTTCCCCACTGTCAGTCCTCAGACCCATTCCACTCTACTCCCTAAAATTCATAATCCAGGATCTGCTATTTATTAATGGCTGTGACCTTGGGCAAGTCATTTGTCATATCTGGGCCTCAGTTTTCTCATCTGTATAAAGGAGGGAGTTGGACTCAATAACCTTATCCCACATTTCCCTCTTGCCCTATGTCGCCCAGGATGCTGCATCTCCCATTTTCTCATTCTTCCAGAAATCACACTGAGAAAAACCTGAGCTGCTTAGAACTCCAGGAGAGACCTGATTGACCAACAGACAGATGAGGAGATGGTTTGGGGTTGGGAAAAGTATGCTTGTGAGGTTAATAAAGTTGGATTAGTAAGAATGGTCCAGTTGTGGCTGATTGATTCATCCTATGACCTGATCCTCTTTCCTCCCGTATCTCTTCAATATTCTTAATTAACAACTGAAGTTTAACTAGGATTTTTTCACCTGAGGCAAAAACAGTGAAGATCCCTAGGAGGGGATGATGGTGTCCAAGGAGTAGGTGTGTGCCTTCTCCCAACCCAAAGTGGTGAGAAGCTTGGCTGTTTCGGGGAGGAGGAAAGGCTTCCAGGATTTTCAGTCAGAAAGAAAGCTTCAAGGTTCTGGGTTAACCTTGGAAGGGGGTAAAAAGTGACAGCTGGTGATTGTCCTAAAGAAGCCCCCAGGAATTGAGATGAATGAGGCCATGTTTTTGGAGGAGGGGGAATTGAGCCAGGGCACTGCCCAAGGAGTTCAGTACTTGGGAGGAGGGGTTTTAGTTAATCAGGCTAATTACCCCATTGGGAGGAGGACCCCTAAACAATGAACCTGGGATCTTTAGAGGAGCTCTTGTGGTGAAAGGTGAAAGGGATCTTCCTCTTGCCCACAACTCTGCTCTTAGTGAGAGCTTTCCTTACCTTACTATTGTTTTGGGGTTCAGCTGGGGGGAGTGGGAAACAGCCCCCAGCATCTAGACTGTGTTCTCAAATCCCCACTTTGCTGCTGCCCCCCTTTCCTAGGCAGGCAGTTTGGGGGTGGGGAGGGTGCTTCATTCCCATGGCAGGGGGTGCAGGGTCCCCAAATTTTCCTACTCCCCGAATACTCTTGTAGTACCCACCCCCCTCCCTGCGGATTGATAGAAGACTGGAGCTAGGATCACCTCCCAGACAAAGGTGAAGAGAAAAGGACCCCAGATGCCAGCGTCAGGACTAAGCCCTGCCGGTTCTGGTCCGGCAGCAGTCACTCCCCCTGCAGGCACCCATTAACATCAGACACCTGCATCCGTTTGGAAAACAGGCATTGAATGGAAGGACTCGGGAAAACGGGCTCGCCCAGCTCCAAAGGAGACTGGGCCCAGGAGAGTGTAAATCCCGGAGCCTAGGAATACGGAACAGGATGCGAAAGTTAACCCGACCGTCCCCCTTCCCCTTCCTATTTCCTACCTACCTCAAACCCTTTGGATCTCTTGGAAACCCTGTACTGGATTCCATCTCCGACCCACTCCCCGGTGAGAGAAGGAAAGAGTGGATTAGCAGGAGACGGTCTCAGTCTATAAATCGGAGGATTTAAAAAACTAGTCATTTTTTCCTAACTGAACGGATAGTGAAGTGCAAAAATCCCAAACCTGAGGGCCAGGTTTCCCAAAGAAGAAAGGCTTCGGGGCTGGGGGAGTCCCGGGTGCCTGGCTATCTGATGCAGTAGCAACCCCCGCCCCCCACACACCCAGTGTCCACGCTCCCAGCACACACCTCCCCCTCTCGCCTCCCTGTCCTTTACTTCCTTCCCTATTTGACTCCTGCCCTCTGAGCGGGCGG
>NW_025384407.1:0-4525 GCF_016433145.1 Gracilinanus agilis
TTTTTTTTTTTTTGCCCCCAGTAGACTATAGGCTTTCTACCAACAGTGATTAGCACATAGTTGATAGTTAGTAAATGTTTGACTTTTTCACTAAAGAACTTTTCAGTAAAATAGATTACATTTGATATTTCTTTTTTATTTTATTACTCATTTTAAATACTTTAATGGATCTGTGATCTCATCAATTTTTATGTTCCTTCCAGTGATATACTGTGTAACCCGTCCTTGCCTGATTCTGTGGAATACTGTAGGCACTTAATAAATACTTGATAAGTGAACAAATGAATGAATATATTGGCTGAATTAGCTCCTCTTGTCCTTTTTAATTTCTGTATTTTAAACATGGGAGCCCAACATACTTGTTTATTCTCAATTTTAAAAGATTCTCATTTATGCTTTCACCTTACATCTTCCAAGGTTTTTCAGAAAGTCTATTTAATTTTCTAAAAGCTGATTTGTTGTGTTTATCTAGTGTTGTAAGAGACATAAATACAGATGTTTTCACCCCGTATAAGCTCCAAAAGCTGTGTCACTCTTATTGCCCCTTTGCTTTGACTTTCTGCTGTGCTCCTCTGCTATATTTATCAAACAATCAGTAAATATTTATTGAGAAACTAATATGTGTCCTAATACAGTAGAATTAGCAGCTGTGGGAGATACAAAAATGGCACAGATGAACCATCTTTGTTTTCAAGGAACTTAGCCTAGTTGGAAAGAAATATATGCACATGAAAGATAACCAAGAATAAATACAAGGCAGCATATTGAGAGGCGGTATGCTAGAGTGTCAAGCTCTAGTCCTCCCTCTTTCTTCCAACTAGTGAGACCTAAGGCTAGTCACCTCACCTCCTTGTACTTTGGCTCCCTTATCTGCAGTAAGGGAGGGATTTGAGATAGATGGTCTCTTTTTAGCTTTGCTTCCTATGATCCCTGGTTATGTGCCAAATGATTGGTAGAAATAAATGCTAGAGGACTTCAGAAGAAGGCGACATCATTTAACCTGGGATGCTCTATGGAGGATTAATAGAGGCAGTAGACTTTAAGCTGGACTTTGATAGATGGGTACTGTTTTAAATTTTTTTATTGATAAATATTTTGTTTAAATATAACAGGCTAGTTTAAATAAGAGATCCAACCAACATATACAAAAATATATTCCTGGAAAAAACAGTTAAGCAAAATAGCTTAAAAGACTACCAGTATAATAGAATATTTAACATTTAGGATTTTGTAATTTTTAGTTTGTTAAAAGAAAGTTTATATGCTTAAATTTTAATGTCCTTGCCAGTCTAATATGATGTTTTTGACCTGAATTTTGTTGTCTTTTAATATTGTCTTTAAGTACATAGTCATAGTCAATGTGGACATTATTCTTTTGATTCAACTTTTTTTTCCACTTGATCACTTCATACAAAGTATCTATTGGCTTCAGTTTCATTTATCTTTGGGGGAGCTATATTAACCCCAGAATGCTGCAATGAATTTGGAGAACTGTATAGATCCCTGGGTGGTGAGGTAAGGTCAGTGCTGGGGTAGAAGTGGTCCTCACTGATGAAGACAGATGAACTTTCTTGATTGTCCATGAGCTCTTGAGCCCCCACCTTCTATACTTCCCTGACTTGTTGCTTAATTTTTACTTTCTAGAGAGTTTCTATTACTTTCTATGGGCATATTGCTTCAACTAGTAGAATATAAGTTTATTGGAGGCAGCATCTTTTTAAAAAATTCTGCTATATACATTGTGGAGAGATGCAAACAGAACAGACTTTATAGCCCTGATTTTTTCAGAGCTCAAAGAGGCTTGGGATGTCCTGGTATAACTATGAAAGACTAAGGATGGTTTTATCATTTCAAAGGTAGCACCGAATATAGTTATACCAACATATTTTTGGCAACATTACTAAGTTCAGCATAGCTGGAGCTGATGGGCTCCTGGCCTATTTCTTGCTAAGTATTGTCATTTCCACTGAGTTTGAAGCTATTACCCCCAATCAAACCAGTCTCTAACTCTAGCTTTGCCAGCTAGCACAGCCCCCTTTTCTATAGGAGAAGCTGGATCTTGTATCTGCAGTCTGAATTTGGCCTACCAGATTAAAGTTGGAGGGCATCAGAAATTTGTTTTTGAGAAACTTTTGTGCGTTGCCTGGCTTTGCTGCTGATCTTCTGCCTTCCCTGTTCTTTACCCCTTCTACCCACTGTTCTCCAACTTATAATACTTTTTGGAATTTGGATTAGGAAACCAGGCTTCATATGCTCACCAACTACTTGCCTCACATGCCTATTTGTTCAGCTCTACTGCCTCAGGCAGCATTACCCTGGATAAGGCAGGAACTTTGCCATCAGCATACTTTTAATATCACTGAAAAACACCTCTCCTACCCCATAAGAAACTCCTTTGCAAAAGTATGAGTACATAACAAGGAGCTCCTGAGTGCCTTCTTTTAGGACCAGCATAATCCTGTTCAGATTTCCTCTTCAATGATGAAGGTTGCACAGTGTTCTTGTTTTGTTTTGTTTTGTTTTGGGCTTTTAGCATGTGACAGTCTCTTGGAGGGTGGTGGTGGGGGGTTATCCCTCTTCTGTTTAAGCTGGCAATACCCCTGGGGGATTGGGAGTGGTGGTACAGGCTTCCTTCTCTTCCAGACTCCTGCTGTAGCATCTGGCAGGCAGACCCTGGGGATGATACTGAAGTAGCAGTATTCAAAAGCTCTTGATGTCTCGGCAGGAGGATGGACTCCTGGCTGTCTTTCAACCAGCTGGGAAAATAAAAAGTCTTTAATGGGTCTTTTTGGTAGAGTGCCATATACCCCAGCTCTGTTAGTGAATTCAGTGCTGCCCCTGTAGCTTTTCTCCATGCTTGCTTTCATCCAGTAAGCAGGAGAGGAATGGTGCAAAGTTATATGCCACTTTCTTTACCTGGAACACATTAGGTGGTGGGGCAACTCCTTGGGTAAGTACAGTGAAGCAAAAGGAAGAAGAAGAAAAAGAACAGAGTGCTCAGGGACCGGAGGAGCACATTAATGAAATCACTTGTCATGATCTCTACAGTTCTCCCGTACGTGGGTGCATGTTTCTGCTTTCACTTTGCCTTGGAGCACACTGGTACAAAATAGGCATAAACATAAGAATCTCTAATTTTGTAGGGTGGAGGTGGACAGAACTATGATTTCTAAAGAAAAGTATGATTCCCTTCTAATATCATTATAAAAGACATTCCCCAATTGACAAAGTCAAAGGATATGAATAGGCAGCTCTCAAAGAAAGACATTCAAGCTATTTATAGACAAATTTTTCTATGCTTCATATCACTAGTAGTTAGGGAAATTCACATTAAAATAACTCTGAGATTTCATTTCACACCGATCTGATTGGCAAAATTGACAAAAAGAGAAAACATAACCAATTTTGGAGAGGTTGTGGGAAAACAAAGACATTGAACCATGTTGTTGATGGAGTTATGAATTGGTTTAGTCTTCTGAAAATTAATTTGGAGCTAGACTACCAAAGTTACTGCTGTTCATACCCTTTGTTCCATACACGTATCATTACTAGGATTATGCAACAAAGAGATCCAAGAAAGAAAAAAGCTATCTATTCTATCTATATCTATACACACAAATATTTATAGGAACTCTTTTTATATTGCCAAAAATGAAATAAATGGAGTACCCATCAATAAGGAAATGGCTAAACAAATTATGATATATGAATGTAATAGAATTAATTAATAATGTAATAATTGTGCTGAAAGAAATAATGAAAGAGATGGTTTTAGACAAACCTAGGAAAATTTATATGAACTATTATAGTCTGAAATAAGCACAATCAGGAAAACAATTTACACTAAAACAACAATATTGTAAAGATGAACAATTTTTAAAGATTTAACTCATCAGTACAATGACTAATCATGATTCCAGAGGACCAGTGATAAATAATGTTATCTATTTCCTGACAGAGAGATGATGGATTAAATATGCAGAAGGAGATATTTTTGAATGTAGTCAATATGGGAATTTGAAATGTTTCTTAGCATATTTGCTACAAGGCTCTTGCTCTTATTTTTCCTTTTGGTGAGAAAAAGAAATGCTTGATAATTGAAAAAAAAAGTTTAATTATAAGTCATATTGATGTAAAAGAGAGGACTTGTGGTTCGAAAGCTGAACTGAAAGTGAGGAGGGCCTGGGTTCAAAATTCTGCCTCTGACACTGTGGCTGGGTAACTCTTGGCAAAGCATTTAATCTCTCAGTATCTCAGGCTACTGTCTAGGAGTATAAATTACAGATAAAGATGCTGAGCTCTACCTGTATTGGTGGTTTGAATTTTCTGATGTGGGAGTTCCCTATATGCATGAAATCCCAAGTCTCTATCCTTATTCTATAGTATAAAAATAATTCTAAAACAAATGTTTAAGTTTTTATGCCAAGATGATTTTTTAAAAGCATGTCCTTGTCAGTCAACATACATTTATTAAACACTTATTGTGTATCTGATACTGTGCTAAATTGTGGCACAGTATATATAT
>NW_025384408.1:0-2743 GCF_016433145.1 Gracilinanus agilis
TTTCTGGGGGAGCTTCGGCGGCCGGGGCCTCTCTTGGGGGGTTTCTGCGGCTGGGTCTCTTGGGGGGGCTTCGGGCGTCTCGTCTGGTCTGAGGTTTCCTCCGTCTGAGTTGGGGGGAGACAGCACCTCCCAGCGGGCTGCTCTTTCCTTTTTTGGGGGGTCCTCTTCGTCCATCCATGAGCAGAGTCGAGGCCTGTCGCCTGGGAAAGGGAGGACGTGGTCAGTGGGGTCAGCGGGGCAGCCCAGGGAGAGGCGGGCGGGCAGGGGCGGCCGGGGCTCACCTAACTGGCCCTGCTGTCCGGCGTGAGTGACTTCGTGAAAGCTCAGAGGCGCTGAGCCGGCCGATGGGCAAGGGTCCTCCCCCGGGCGATCCCTTCCTTGGGGCGCGGGGCAGGTAGGCCTTGGCCAGGATGTACCTGCGGGGGCCAGAGAGAGGCGTGAGCCGAGCCTGCCCCCCCCCAGCCCCGCCCAGGGCTCTCTCTGGCCCTTCCCCGCCTGCCTCAGTTTCCCTCCCGCGGCTCACTTACCCTTTCTGAAAAACCCTCAAGCTTGAGCCTGGGGGAGTGGCGGGGCCAGAAAGGCTCACTGACTGCTGCTGGATCAGTGATTGGTCTGCCAAGAGGAAGGCGGGCGGGTTAGCTTAGGGAGGGGAGGCTGGGGGGGTCTGGGGGGCCTCCCGCTGCCCACTTTCCCCCCGCCGCTGCCCACTTTCCCCCCGCCGCTGCCATGGCTCCTGCCTTTATCTCCCCCGGGGCTCCTCCCGGCCTCTTGGGGCGCCCCAAGGCACACTCACTTATACAGAGCCTGGGTAGAGCTTTCCCATCGGCCCGGAGAAGTCACTGGTGGTGCTGCTGCGATCAGCTCGGCGCCAGCCCTGCGGTCACCGGGCTCCTGACGACGTCAGTCAGTCGCTTCTCCTGGAAGGGCCAAAGCAGAGCCACGGGGTGAGCGCCGCCCCCTCCCCAGGGCGCTCCCCCCGCCCCGCTGCCCCCCAGCCCCCTCACCAGGTCCTTCAGGGCGCCCAGCTTGGCTTTCGACTCGGGACTCTCCTTCGGGCCCGCCGGAGAAGCGGCTGCTTCTGTTGCCTCAGACCGCGAGGTCCTCAGGGAGCTTCGCCTCACGACGCCCTCCTGGCGCCCACGAACTCGGTCTCTGCCCTCTGGGTGTCTTCCGTGGCCTGAGCCCTCCCGAGTTCGTGGGGCGCCCCGTCCAGCCAACCCTCCTGGCTCGCTAGCCCTGGCCACCCCGACGGTGGGCCTGCGCCGGCGCTTGCTCGGTCAGCCCCAGGGGCAGGAGCGGATAAAGCAGACAGTGCTCGGAGCCCCCACTGTTTGCTTTCTCCGCTCCGGCTCCCGGGGTGCAGAGATCCTGGAGAAGGTCGCGGGCTTTTGCCGGCCCCTCAAACCAGACGGCCTGCTCGTCTGTGCTGCTTCTCCGAGGGGCGACCCTGCGCCTTCTCCCCGCCTCTGCAGACGCCGCCTTCGCCTCGCCGGGAGCTGGAGGCCGGCGGCGGCGGCGGCGGCGCGCCCCGTCTGGGCTCTGAACGGCTCTCCGAGCTGCGGCGGCGGCTGCTCACCCTGGCGCGGCCGGCGCGCCCCCACACCGCCTGCTCTAGCTGTCTCTCGCCTGTCCCCGCCGGCCCGAGGCGGGCTCCGGGTGGGAATCGCCATCACCTCCTCCTTCCCGACGTGCCCCGCTGCCCTCCGTGAAGCTACATTTTCTGGGTCTCTTTCCACCTTTCTGGTTACTCCTCTGTCTCCGCACCTCCTGCTCGCTAACTTGGGCTCGCCCGAGGCGCTCTTTGTCCTGCTCTAATCCCTCGGAGCTGTCCTCTCCTCTCTCTCGCGCTGGAACCCGTCCTGGGCCTCCTTCCCTCCCTGCCTGTCCCTCGGAGCCCCTCTCTGCAGACCGGCGGCCCGGCAGGGGGCCCAACCCCCGGGGCCTCTCCGGGGGCCGCCGGGCCGGGGTTCTCTGGAGCCCGGGCTCTGGGTGCAGCCACCCGATGTTCCTCTGCACCTCCAATTGCCAGAGAATCCCGGAACGGCAGCCCTCGAGGGGCCTCGGAGGTCTCCTGACGGAGCCCCCAGTCTACAGGCGGGGACCCGAGGCACAGAGGAGGGCGAGGCCCCGAGTGCGGCCGAGGGAGGGGCTGGCCCTGGGAGCAGCTGTGGGACTCCCAGCGCCCGCCTCTCCGGCCTCCGCGCTCCTGCTGCCTCTAGGCTCACCGACCTTCCTGCCACGCTGCACCCCGTTCTGTTCTGCCCTCGGTGGCACCACCATCCTGCCAGGCCCTCAGCCTAGGAACCTTGGCCTCCGGCTGTCCCTGCTCTTCCTCTCCCGCTGCCCCTGCCAGCACCCGGGCGCCCCCGACGACGGCTGCCCAGGCTGGCCCGCTGGCAGGAAGCAGCCCAACGACTAACACCAACAGATTCAAACAGCGAAGGCTACTCTCCTGCTCGAGACTTCCCGAGGTTCCTACCGCCTGCCTAGCGACTGCGGCCCATCTCCCGTGGCTGCCACCGGGCCCGGCTGGGCTGGGCTGGGCTGGGCTAGCCCGCCCGCCCGCCTCCAAGTTGGTACCCCTCTACATGCTCCGAGCTCCCGCTCCGGAGCGAGACTCGGACGGCCCCGGTCCTAGTCCCACCCCCCACCCACCTCTCCGGCCCAGCCCGGGGCCCCTTTTCAAGAGGAGATGGCCCCGCCTGGAATGCCCTCCCCACCTCGCTCAGCCAATCCCCGGCCT
>NW_025384409.1:0-4203 GCF_016433145.1 Gracilinanus agilis
GTGCAGCCGCCGCCGGGGGGGCCCCCTCCTCTCTCCGCCCTGCCCTCCCCTCCCCCGCAGGCGCCCCGCAGTCTGCCGGGGCAGCGGAGGGCGAGCGGCTTCTTGGGAGACCGGGAGCGGGGCCGGGGGCAGGGGCGCGGGGCTAGTGAATTTCCTTGTAATTGACCCCTGGCGCTTAGAAACGTCAGCCCCGCGTGTAACGTGCTTCTCTTGCCCCGGAAAAAGGGGCTTATTTGGAAATGGGTGTGAGTGTGTATGTGTACACATCCCACTCCCCCCACCCCCATGGGCCATTACTGGGGGGCTCTAGGAGATGAAGCAGCTCGAGTTCCGACGGAAACTTGGCGTTTTGTTAATCTTGTGCTGCTTTAGCTACGGCCCCCGGATGGTCAGTGAGGCCGGGGCGCCCACCTGGGTTTCCAAATGCCGTGGGGTGTCGGCTTAGCCAAGCCCCCTTGGGTGGGTTAAGGCTTCTGGGAAACCCCTTCACGGGGGGTTCCTCCTTTCATCTTTGCTTTCCCTGGGATTTACCAGCCCCCTCCCCCCTTGGCCTGGGGGCCGGGAGGGAGGAGGAGGCGTGTTCCCAGAAGTTCCCTGGACAGGTCTATAGTGTTTCAGGATGTTTTGACCTAGATGTAAGCGGGCAGACTGACGACTTTAGATTTCGGTGACAAGTTCGGGTGGCGATGTGGTGGGTTTTTTTAAGTCCTTTTTCCCGTTTTGGGCTAATTCTGAACCCTGGAAGCAGGGCTCCCTCTTAGGGTTGTCAGAAGTTAGTAGTTACCCTCTTGAGCCAAATCCAACCCAAAAAAAAAAAAGAAGAAAAAAATCAATAACGTCCACGTGCTCCGAGCCCTCCTATTGAAATGGGTTGCCTCGGAGTGAGTAGATGCCGGGACAATGGGCTGATTTGGTTTACCAGGGGACAAAGAATATTCCGAACCGGGAAATGAGGACTGATTGTGAGGCTGGGCTGTTCCAGTCCATTCTGATTCCCACTCCTGCTACTGTGGGAGCACCAGATTCCAGAAATGCATCCCTATAGATGGGTGAACCAAAAAAAAAAAAAACAAAAAAAAAACCATCCCTCCAAACAAGACCCCATCTGAGAACCTTCTGGGCAGGTTGGAAAGTTTTCCCTAAAGAAAAATGTTCTGGGCTGGTCTCCCCATCTGTCCCCACTCCAGCGGGAAGAAACGGCCAGACTTCAGGAGAAGCCCAGAGCCACCCACTTTTGCAGGCAGATACACATCCATACAAATTGGGATGTATAAAATGGACAAATTTCCCTCCTGCTCTCCTGCCTACTGTGCGGTCTCCCCCCACCCTCCCCATTCAGAAGAGGACCTTGTGGAGGGCCCCAGCAACCTGACAGCTGCTCCAGCTGGTCGGTTATCAGGCTCTCAGCAGCCCAGCAGGACTCACCAGCTGCCTGCACAAGGGCAGATGGAGCGACCTCACTTCAACTCTGAGGGGCTGTTCCTGTGCCCACCCCAGAGTTCAGCCAGGACAGACAGTGTTCATTTTCCTCTCAGACTTAATCCAGAGATTGGAGCTGGTTGTAATTTTGGTTTTTAGAATTTAATTTTGGGATCTGCTTTTGAGACGTGGTACCCTCTTCCCTTTCCCTACCCCTTGCTTTGGTTTCGTTTGGTTTCCTTTGTGGAAAGGAGGGTGAGATTTTTGGAGTGGGACTAATTAATTCATACCCTCCCCCCAAATCCAATTGATCCTTTGAGTCCTGAAGCTATGGGGGCTCCAGGCTAGCAGGCTGTAGAGTTATATTTGAACTGGGCCCTTCCAGCTCCTCAAATCCAGTTGATCCTTTGAGTTGAGTTCTGAGGATATGGGGGCTCCAGGCTAGATAGTTATATTTGACTGGGCCCTTGCGGCTCCTTGCAACTGGTTCTGGCTTTTTTGGACAATCTGGTTTGGTGTCTCTTAGGCCTGCAGTTATGGTTCTCCTCCACAGCAGTGACCCTTCAAAAACCTTCCCACCCATCTCTGTCCCATCAGAGAAGAGCCAGATGACTTCAGCCCTTCTCTTCCAGAGGCAAGGCCTACCATGCCATTTCCTTCTTTTGTGGGATGGTGAACCCGCCGTGGCATTTTCACAATCCAGAACCCTGGTGGTGTGTAGCACTACTAGATGTCTGTGGGGAAAAAAAAACCCAAAAAAACAAAATGGTGGTGCTCTCTTTGACGGACTGGCCAATGGAGAGGAAGAAGAAACCCAACCCCAATGGGTGAGGTTAAGAGAGAGGAGAGCCATGGGTCTCCAGGGAGGCAGAATTGTTCTGCTGAATGCTCTGTTAAAGATTAGAAGAGGTGGCACTGGCCCAGGCTGCCTTTGGTCAGGGATGGGTGATGTAAACAGCAGACAGCTGTACCCCAGGGCAGGCCAAGGCCTGTCTCCCTTAGAGTTGGGTCTAAATGTTCCCAGAGTTGGCTCCCAGGGCTGGGAAGGCCAGATGGAGCTATTTTGGGGAGATTTTTTTTAGGGTTTCCAGCCCCTGTTCCCTACTTTTCCTTTTATTTTCAACAAGAAGCAGGGCTGGTTTCATGGAAAGAATGCTAGAATTGGAGCTGACAACTTGTGTTTCAATCCTGTCTAGATGACCTAGGGTCAATCTCACATCCTGGCTCTGGGCTTCAGGTTCCTCACATCTACAACAGCAGTGTTGGGCTAAATTAGTGCTTAAGGTCCCATTTCAGCTCAAACCTACGGTTCTCTGTGAACTCACAGCTCTCATTTTGTCTGACTGACTCTGATGTGCCTCTTGGGCTGGTTGCTGAGAATTTCTTTTGGGATCTTGACCCCATCTGCTTGCCAACTGTGTGACCTTGGGCAAGTCCCTTCACTTCCTTGGGCCTCAGTTTCCTCATCTGCAAAATGGTATTGAAGGTAGAGCTCTGGTTTCTAAAGTTGCTTTCAGCTCTAAATGTAGGTGATCTCCAAGACTGATTTTAGCTCTAAGTCTGCTGTCCTGGGACCTCAACAGAGCTTATAGTCATTGAGAAATAAAAGATAATTCAGGGAGAGGAGAACATTATCAACAAGAGAGACCCCGAAAAGCTTCTGGTTGAAAGAAAGCAGCCCCTGAACTGAGCCTTAAATAACGGGAAGGATTTTGAGAGGTAGAGGCCAAGAGAGGAGGGTGTGCACGCAGGTAGGAGATGGGTTTTTAAGCTGAGCACAGCCTGAAGGGCCTTCCAACCCTGAATCCTGTGATGGAGGTTCCTTCAAGGGTCCCTGTGGCTAGGGGCATCGTTTCTGAATGAGGTCCTGTGAAGCTTTGGACAGGGCCAAGGAGGGCTGAGGGACAAGCTTCCTGGGAGACGTGAATGCCTGAGGAAGAAAAGCCCCTTTGTGTACAATGAAATTCCCTTCTTGGGGCATAGAACTCTCTTTGAGTCAGCAGGTCTGTGTGTGGGGGTCAGGCGGCATCCAGGCTCTAGGCCAAGGTCAGATGGGCACTGAGGGCAAGAGAGGCTTTTTTTTTTTCCTGGAAAGGCCCCCACCCCCACCTCCTGAGCTGGGGGCTCAGTGCAGGCTTGAGCAGATGGTGAGCCCCTCTGCCGCCTGGCCTGGAGGAGGAGGGAGAGACCACGGGGGGGGGGGGGTGCTCTCAGGTGCTCCACTTCAGGAAGTGGCACAGGTGGAGGCCCGGGCTAGCAGAAGGCTGGAGGGTTCCCCAGGGCTATGCCATTTGGGCCCACCAGACTTGGTTCTGAGATTTTTATCCCTGGTGTGACTTTGGGATTTGTGTGTGAAGTGTGACTTCAGTCCCTGCCTCTCCTCACCCATTCCTTCTCTCCCTGCCCTCCTGCCCATGTCTCTTTGTCTCTGCCTGTGGCCTCTGGGCCTGTTTCCTTTTACCCTGCTCCTTCTTTGGTCCAGCCTGCTCATGTCTCTTTGTTTCCCTCCGCCCTTGACCTGGGTCTATGGTTCTGTCTCTGGCTGTGGTCTAGTCTCTCCCCACATGCCTGTCTCTCCCTCCCTTTGACCTCTTGTTTCTGATTCAAACTCCCTCTCCCCCCCACTCTATCTCTGCCTCTAATTGTGTCTAGTTCTCTGGCCTCATCTCAGCTCGTGTCTCTTTGTCTCATTCTGCCTCTGGTTCTCTCTCCTTCTCTCTCTCCTCCACCCCGTTCTTCCCCTGAACTACTTATGTCTCTGATCCTCTCTCCCCCCCCCCCCCC
>NW_025384410.1:0-3759 GCF_016433145.1 Gracilinanus agilis
GAAGAGAAGAGAAGAGAAAGAGTGAAAAGAGAGAGAAAAGAAAGAAAAGAAAGGAAAGGAAAACAAAAGAAAGAAAAAGAAGAGAGAAAAGAGAGGAAAGAGAGAAAAAAGAAAGGAAAGAAAAGAAAAGAGAAAGAAAGAAAGAAAGATTTAGATAAACACTAACTACTAATATAAGCCCTCTGAAAACTTACAGTCCAGCTGAAGAGACAAATGCAAGAATCCCAAAGCTAGCAAGTAACACAATGGATTCTGCTGCGCCTGGAGTCAGGAAGCTAGTCTCAGTCACTTTCTAGCTGTGTGACCCTGGACAAGTCACTGAAGATCTCTTAGCCTAAGTTCCCTCTTCTGCAAAATGGGAACAATAATTCACAGGGTTGTTATCAAGTGAGATATTTATAAAGCACTTAGCATAGTGCCTGCATATAGCAGGTGCTAAATAAATACTTATTCCCTTCCCTTTTTCTCCCCAGCATCTCAGAACTTCAGAGAGGAAAGGGACTAAAAAATCCATAATCCTTGACCAGAGATCCCACTGTGCTAGGAATGCACCCCAGAAGGTCCACGAAAGAAAGTTCCCACATATCCATAGCAGCACTTTTTGGTGGCTGCAGAGGACTGGAAACAAAGAAGTTGTCCACTGATTAGAGGGAAAGCTAAACAACAAAATCAACAATAATAGCTAGTTTTATTTAACCCTTTGAAGTTGGCAACACTCTTTACATGTGTTATTTTAACAAATCAAATAAGGCATCTGGTGACAGCTGAGGCGAGAGCTCAGGGCCTGGAGTCAGGAAGACCTGAGTTCAAATCCAACCTCAGCTATTTCCCTGCTGTGGGCCAGGGAAAGTCTTTTAAACTCTCTTTTCCTCAGTTTCCTCATCTGTAAAGTGGAGATGATAATAATGGCACCTCCCTCCTAGAGTGGTGGTGAGGATCCAGTGAGATAATAACATTTGTAACCCAGTACATGTCAGCAGCAGCAGCCACCGCCCTATTATTATTGTTAAACAAGCTGTGGGGTGTGCATATAATGGAATGGGATATTGCGGTATTTAGAGAATCAGCAGCAGGTGACCAGAGAAGGAGCTGGATGAGTTGGGAAAGCATTCCCAAAGCCGGGGTGGGGGCCACTAGATCTGTACCTAGAGCTGGCAGGAAGCAGTAGGAAGGGCATTGTGGTGGGGGGCCTGGATCCTCCCTGGAAAAGCCTTTGTCTTCCCATCCCTGGCTCCAGTGCCTGCTCGCAGTAGCTGCTTATTCAGTGTTTAATTGTTAAATGTTTTTGCTAACTTGTTAAATGCTCCTTAAATAGTTATGAATCCTCTAATGTATTCTGGCATCGTTAGGTGCTGGGAGAGACACAAAATTTAGGTAAAATGTAATTCCTCCTCCCATGGAGCTAATAGGGAGAAAAGACCCAGAGAAGTCTGTGACAGCCAGATTAAGTACTAAGGACACTAGGGAATGGCAGAACTTTGTGTTAGGTCCAAGAAATCTATGTTGGGTCCCCTATCGACTGAGGAAATCAGGGAAGACTTCCTAGAAGAGATGGCTTTGAAGTTGGACTTTAAAAAACAGGTAGGGGCAGCTAGGTAGCTGCCACCTAGAAAGCCAGGTCTGGAGGACCTGGGCTCAAATCTGGCCTCAGACACTTCCTCGCTTTGTGATCCTGGGCAAGTCACTTAACCCCAGTTGCCTAGCTCTTGTCACTGTTCTGTCTTGGAACTGATTGAGTCTAAGATGGAAGGGTTTAAAAGAAAAAACAATACTAAAGATGAGTAAAAATGTAGTGGATGAAGAAGGGAAGGGAAGGCATTCCAGGCGTAGTGTGGCGATGTTGACGAACCTATAGCACGTGTGCCAGAGAAGGGTGATTTCCTCCCCCTCTCCACTCCTGACGACATTTCTCTCATCACCCACCCCTCTGCCCAATAGACCAATGGGAAAGGTCTGTCTGGGATAAGGGGGATGCTCACATGTGGCGTGAGGGTTGCAGTTTGGGCACTCAGTCTCTAAAGGGATCTCCATCACTGGGGTATACTATAAGCAAAGGCAAAGAAGCCAGAAATAATCAGTACATTTGGAGATGGAGTTGATTGACTGGATCATAGAGTGTGTGAGATAAGATAAGGCTGGGACATCAGAATATGATAAATTAAACCAGACACTCAGGTTGCCAGGCAATAGGGCTCCAGGGTACCCCAAAAGGTCCCAGAGTAGCCCTACTCCAGGGCTTCATGGCAGCCCACCCCTGAAAACGAACAAAAAACTAGAGGTTGGTTGTGCAGTGAGTGGAACCTAGACTGGAGTCTGGCCCCAATGAACTGGTGAGCAAATTCATTCATTCATTCTTTCATCCATCACCCATATGTACAGGGCTGGAGGAGAAACCAAGAGTAATAGAAGAGGATCTCCACCCTCCAAGAGCTTACAGGCTAATGGGGATTATAGGGTTTAGAGCTAGAAACAGTCTTAGATATCATTTAGTCCAAACCTCTCATTTAACAGATGAGGAAACTGAGGCCCAAGATCGATCACATGTGAGGTAAGAAAGAACCCAGGGAGGAGGTGATGGAGCAATGAAAAGAGAGAAAGAAATTTGAAGGCAGAGGTCACATCCAGCCTGGGTGATCTTGGGCAAATCACTGTTCCTCAGTTTCCTCATCTAGAAAATGAGAGAGACTAGACTAGATGACTTTTGAGGACTGGGATGCTACCAGAATCCCATGTGTCAGAGGCAGGATTTGAACCCAGGATTTCCTGATTCCAGGTCCTTTTAATACATAGTGGCTGGCACAGGACTGTGCCACACACAGAATGTGCCCCAGTAAATTCTTCTTCCCGACTCTCTTCTAAATCTTCCCCATTCTCTGTCTCTTTTCCTCTTCTCTCTTTTTCCTTTTATTTCTCTCTCCTCTACCCACCCCACACTGAAGTCTATATAACCCTCCCACTCAGCATCGTTACAGCCCTTGAGCTAAAGAGGGGACCGATGTTGGGCTAGGGATAATAGGAGAAGTGATGGCAGGAGACAGTGATGGCAGGAGACAGATTGAATTGACTAAGAAAACTGGGATCTCCAAAGAGCTTCGGGGTGGAGATGATGGGCCAGATCTAATAAGAGAAGAGCTGAGAAGGATAAACGTCAAGCCTGAGGGTTCAAAAATCCCATCTCGCTGCCTATGGTAGAGGTATTGCTAGACAATAACACCTGTGAAAAGATCTGGGGACTTAGTGGACTACAAGCTTAATATGGATAAATAATGCTATAGAATGGCCTCCTCCAAAGCTGTTGCAAACTAGACTGCATTAGGAGGAGCAGGAGCTACAATGAGGCCAGCAAGAGTCTGACTGCCCTGGAGGATTGTGTTCAGTCCGGGCATGACATTTTTGGAAGGCTACTGGCAAAAAAAGTTCATGTCTAAAGAAAGGCAACTAGAATATGGAAGAGATGGAGAGGAAGAGGATCCCTCAAGCTCTTGAAAACCCTAAATCCTGGGATCCATGTGAAGATCAGCTGAAAAAACTGGAGACTTTCAGCCTGGAAGAGTAGACTTTGGGAAACATATGACTTGTCTTTGAAGGGTTACCAGTTGGAAAATTTGGTCTTCTTAAGTTTAAGATAGGAAGACTTTTCTTCTTTCTTTCTCTTTTCCCTTCCTTCCTACCTTTTCTTCCTTCCTTTCTTTCTCTTTCTTTCTCCTTCTTCCTTCCTTCCTTTCTCCTTCCTTCTTCCTTCCTTCCTTCCTTTCTTCT
>NW_025384411.1:0-5249 GCF_016433145.1 Gracilinanus agilis
CCCTGTGTTCTCTAGTTAAATATGAATAAATCTTTATAAATATTATACTTTTGAGGTATTGAATATTAATTTTAAAATCCACAAATAGCAAGAGCTAAGAAGGAAATTCATTGATAAAATGTAATACTCAAAAGAAGCATAAAAAGGAAAGTAGAAAATATTCAAGGGACTCAATAGGGTTAAACTATTCACATCCCTACATGAAAAAATGATAACTAGGATCCTTAAGATTTCTATAGGATAAGAAATATTAAATTATTTAATATCCTTAAAGTATTCAAGGGAAACAATGGGATTAAGTAGATTACATTCCCTGGGAAAGTGATAAATAGAATCCTTAAATGTAATAAAAAGTATAATATATTATAAAATTACTTTATAATACTTATGGTGCAAGAGGTATTTAAGATCCTTAAGATATCTTAAGGTAATCAAGGGAAACTGGGGCTAAACTGATTACATTAATATTTAGAGGACAATAACTAAGATGCTTAAGATAATCTATGATATCTGAAGCAAATAAGATACATAAAATATTGAAGATACTGAAGATATTTAAGAACTCCATCACTAATTAGACAATGAATAGAAGTACACAAAGAGAGCAGGGAGTAAATTGAATCTGATAGTATGATATTAAAAAAAATCAGGACATAAGAAAGAGTACAATGGGAAAAGAGAAAAGGAAAAAGTTGGAGGGAAATTATCTCACAGGAGGAGGTATATAAGAATGAATACAGTGGAAGGGAAGATTTGGGGGTGGCTGTGCTTAAACCCTTCACTCATCAGAATTGACACAAAAGGAAAATTACATCCAAACTAATATATAGAAGTGTATTTTACAAAGAAAGTTTCTCTGACAAAGAGGTACTATATTCTCTCTCAAATATATAGAGAACTGAGTCAAATATATAAGAACACCAATCATTTTCTAATTGACAAATAGTAAAAGGATATGAAAAGGCAATTCTCAAATTAAAAAATTAAAACTAGCTCTAATCATATTTTTAAATGCTCCAAATCACTACTTATTAAAGAAACAAAATTAAAACTCTGGGGTATTACTTCACATCCATCAGGCTGATTAACATGACACAAAAAGAAAATGATAAATGTTGGAGGAGATGTGTAAAATTTGGCTCAATAATCCACTGCTGGTAGAGCTGCAAACTGATAGAAACATTCTAGATATCAATTTGGAAGCATGCCCAAAGGCTATCACACTCTGCATACTCTTTGATCCAGTATGACTATTAGTAGGTCTGTATCTCAAGGAGATTAAAGATAGGGGAAATGAACCTACTGGTACAAAATTTTTTATGGTGCCAAAAAACTGGAAATTGAAGTAATATTCATTAATTGGAGTAATGGCTGAACAAATGTGGGCATATGCTTTTAAAGTATTACTATTACACAATAAAAAATGACAATTAGCTTTGTGGGTCCTTGATGGTTTGGAGGAGAGAACACCAGGAAGTATAACAAGTCAGTTTAATGTTAAATAGGGATAGGTAATGATGGAAAAGGGCCAACTAACTTTAAACATTGGTAAAGACAACGGCTTGAGGGTTGGAAATCACTCCTCTACTTTTTTTTTTAATTTTTAATTATTTAGAAAAATTTTCCATGGTAACATGATTCATGTTCTTACTTTCCCCTTCACCCCCCTCCAAATCCTCCTCCCCCATAGCCAACGTGTATTTCCACTGGTTTTAACATGTGTCATCTATCAAGACCTATTTCCATATTATTAATAGTTGCATTGGTGTGGTCATTTAGTGTCTACATCCCCAACCATGTCCTCATCAGCCCATGTGTTCAAGTAGTTGCTTTTCTTCTGTATTTCCTCTAATGCAGTTCTTCCTCTGAATGTGGGTAGCGTTCTTTTTCATAAGTCCTTCAGAATTTTCCTGGGTCATTGCGTTGCTGCCAGTACAGAAGTCCATTACATTCTATTTTACCACAGTGTATTGGTCTCTGTGTACAATGTTCTGGCTCTGCTCCTTTCACTCTGCATCAATTCCTGGAGGTCTTTCCAGTTCACATGGAATTCCTCCAGTTTATTATTCCTTTGAGCACAATAGTATTCCATCATCAACATATACCACAAATTGTTCAGCCATTCCCCAATTGAAGGGCATACTCTCATTTTCCAGTTTTTTGCTACCACAAAAAGCGCAGCTATAAATTTTTTTGTACAAGTCTTTTTATCTATGATCTCTTTGGGGTACAAACCCAGCAATGGTATGGTTAGATCAAAGGTCAGGCAGTCTTTCAGAGCTCTTTGGGCATAGTTCCAAATTGTCATACAGAATGGTTGGATCAGTTCACAACTCCACCAACAATGCAGTAACGTACCAATTTTGCCACATCCCCTCCAACATTCATTACTTTGCCTTATTGTTATTTTAGCCAATCTGCTAGGTATGAGGTGATACCTCAGAGTTGTTTTGATTTGCATTTCTCTAATTATTAAAGATTTAGAACACTTTCTCATGTGCTTATTGATACTTTTGATTTCTTTATCTGAAAATTGCCTATCCATGTCCCTTGCCCATTTATCAGTTGGGGAATGGCTTGATTTTTTATACAATTGACTTAGTTCCTTGTATATGTGAGTAATTTGACCTCTGTCAGAGTTTTTTGTTATAAAGATTTTTTCCCAGTTTGTTGTTTCCTTTCTGATTTTGGTTGCATTATTTTTCTTTGTACAAAAACCTTTTAATTTAATATAATCAAAATTATTTTACATTTTGTAATTTTTTCTAACTTACTTGGTTTTAAAATCTTTCCTTTCCCAGAGATCAGAAAGTATACTATTCTGTTTTCACTTAATTTACTTACAGTTTCCTTCTTTATATTCAAGTCATTCACCTATTCTGAGTTTATCTTGGTGTAGGATGTAAGATGTTGATCTAAACCTAATCTCTCCCTTATTGTTTTCCAATTTTCCCAGCAGTTTTTGTCGAATAGTGAATCTTTTTCCCAAAAGTTGGGCTCATTGGGTTTATCATACACTGTCTTGCTAATGTCACTTACCCAAGCGGAATTTATTCCAGGAATGCAAGGATGGTTCAACATTAGGAAAACCATCCACATAATTGACAATATCAACCAGCTAACAAACAAAAACCACATGATTATCTCAATAGATGCTGAAAAAGCCTTTGACAAAATACAACACCCATTCCTATTGAAAACACTAGAAAGTATAGGAATAGAAGGACCTTTCCTAAAAAAAATAAACAGTATATATCTAAAACCATCAGCAAGCATCATATACAATGGGGATAAATTAGAAGCCTTCCCATTAAGATTAGGAGTGAAACAAGGATGCCCATTATCACCTCTATTATTCAACATAGTACTAGAAACACTAGCAGTAGCAATAAGAAAAGGAAAAGAAATTGAAGGCATTAAAATAGGCAATGAGGAGACTAAGCTATCACTCTTTGCAGATGATATGATGGTCTACTTAAAAAATCCTAGAGAATCAACTAAAAAGCTAGCAGAAATAATCAATAACTTTATCAAAGTTGCAGTATACAAAATAAATGCACATTAATCATCAGAATTTCTATATATTTCCAACATGTCGCAGCAGCAAAAGTTAGAAAGAGAAACACCACTTAAAATCATCCTAGACAATATAAAATACTTAGGAATCTATCTACCAAAACAAAAAAAGGAATTTTATGAATAAAACTACATAACACTTTCCAAACAATTAAAACTAGATCTAAACAATTGGAAAAACATTGATTGCTCATGGATAGGATGAGCTAACAAAATAAAAATGACCATTCTACCCAAATTAATTTACTTATTTAGTGTGATACCTATCAAACTACCAAAAAACTTTTTACTGAATTGGAAAAAATTATAACAAAGTTCATTTGGAATAACAAAAGATCAAAAATATCAAGGGTAATAATGAAAAATATATGAAAGGAAAGTTTTTCGGGTTAAGATGGCGGCAGAGTAAGAAGCAGCTCTTAACCTCTCCTGACCGAAACACACAAAACTCCTCAAGGGGACATAAAAACAAGTCCAGACGAACGGAGGAACCCCACAACAGGGCACAGCGTGGAAGGTACGTGGAATCGAGACATTTCCAGGCTAAAAAGGGCTCTCACTCACTCAATCGCGGGCTGAGCAACCGCCCCACCCCCACCCCCTCCACACTCACCTATAGCTCCGAACCCAGCTAAAAAGAAATAGAGCAAGTTTGGGGTACCCATCGAGTCATCAGCAGCTCCGGGACCTGTTCCTGAGAGCAGCAAGACTTAGGACCCCATTAAGTCAAGAACGCACGCGAAATCTGAGCACGCGGGAGCAGAGAGTGGACGCTGGGAGCAGAGTGCCGGCTGAGTAGAGGCGTGGGTGGAGGCAGACAAAGCCAGGAACTAAAGCCTAAGTGGGGAACCAGTGCAGACGGGTATACGACTGTGGAAGTAGCTCCCTGAGACTTGTAAAGGAACCTCCTGCAGTGGATCAAGCAAGGGAATCCACCAGGGGGCTTGACCTTGGAAAAAACTAGAACTCAGACCTCAGGAGCCAATAGATCTCTGACAGACACTGAGCTCGAGGATAAACCTGAGAAGCTGCTGGGCTAATGATGGCTAATCAGTTACAGGAAATTCAGAAGAGAAAGAATAATAACAAAAAAAAGAAGTCTCTAACACCCGACAGCTTTTACACAGAGAAAATCCAGACAACCGAGCAAACAGAGGAGGAGAACAAACAACCATCCAGACCCTCCCCAAATAAGGAAAACTCACAAGCTATGGAAGAGTTCAAATCTGAGATTTTAGGAAAATGGAAGAGATCTGGCAAGAAAATAACAGTTTAAAAGGTAGAATCTTGCAACTGGAAAGCGAGGCTCAGAAACCAAATGAACTGATAAGCAAATTGAACACAAGAAATGACCAGATTGAAAAGGAATACCAGAAGATTATGGCCGAAAACAAGAAGATTATGGCCGAAAACCAAAAGATTATGGCCATTTACCAGAAGATTATGGCCAAAAACCAAAAGATTATAGCCAAAAATCAATCCCTAAAGGCTAGAATTGAGCAAGTAGAAACTAATGATCTCTCAAGACAACAAGAACAAATAAAACAAAGCCAAAAGACTGAAAAAATAGAAGGAAACATGAAATATCTCAATGAGAGAGTGACAGACCAAGAAAACCGGTCTAGAAGAGACAATTTGAGAATAATTGGTCTTCCAGAAAAACCAGAAATTAA
>NW_025384412.1:0-9180 GCF_016433145.1 Gracilinanus agilis
AGGAGGAGGAAGTGGTAGTAGTAATAGCAGTAGTAGTAGTTTTAGTTTTAGTAGTTGTTGTTGTAACAGTAGTAGTAGTGGGAAGAAGAGGAGGAGGAGTTTTAGTTGTAGTAGTAGTAGTTGCTATTGTTGTAACAATGGTAGTAGTTGTAGGAATAGGAGGAGGAGGAGGAGGAGGAGGAGTTTTAATTGTAGTTGTTTTTATAACAGTAGTAGTAGTGGTAGGAGTAGTAGGAGTAGGAGTAGGAATTGTAGTAGTAGCACCAGCAGTATTAGTAACAGCCAACATTTAAGAGTGTTTACTAAGTGCCAGGCTCTATGCTAAGTGCTTAACAAATATTATCTGATTTGATGTTGTTGTTATCCTCATTTTACAGATGAGTTCTGAGGTAAACAGGGTCAAATGATTTGCTAGGGTCTAAGGTCAGATTTGAACTCGTCTTCCTGATCCCAGGCTCAGAACTATGCCCATTGTGCCACCTAGCTAAGTAGAAATACAAAGAAAGGCAAAGACCAGTCTTTGCATCTAAGGAACAGATAGAACACTAGTGAAGAGACAATATTTAAATCATCAAAATTCACAATCTTTCAAACCCCAAAAGAGTAGAAGAGAATAAGCATTAGTACCTGTTATGTACCAGATACTGTGCTAAGTAAGTACTGTACTTTATAAATATCATCTCATTTGATCCTCACAAGAATCCTGGGAGGTAGGTGCTAATATTGTTCTCACTTTACAGTTAAGAAAACTTAAGTAGACAGAGGTTAATGACTTGCCCAGGATCCCACAGCTAATATCTGTGGTCAAATATGAACTTAGACCACTTTATCTACTGTACTACTGAGCTGCCTTGAGAATGAGAGGTAGAGGTTGCCATGGGGAATAAAAGTGAAGTGAACAGAATTGTTTAGAAACTGAGTGAGTTGGCAAGCTGACCTTGAACTGATATACTTTCCTTGCCGTTATTACTGTGACATGTGTCTATATCAAGAGCATCCCCATTTTCAAACCTATGCCTCTCTTGTGAGATTTGAAATGGGCACTCCAAATTGTTTTCCATAAAAAGCAAGACACATATACCAGAAAGTTGTTTATGGTTGGTTCACCATTTGGGTTATCTTAGATATATCTTAAAGAAATTTGCTAGAAACCTTAACTCTGAAATTATTTTAAAGCAGCCCTAAAAAAAGAAAAAAAATTCTCATCAACACTTTCTTTCATGATTACAATTTATAACATATGTTATACACATCAGATATCATACCTTAGAGAACTACTGCCCTGGCATTCCACTATCCTGATTAGTGATCACTTCTTTGTCATAACTGTTTCAGGAAAGCACAGCCACCATGATTTATTTTATTTCTTCTTCTTCTTCTACTGTATGTACTAGACACATAGCCTTTCCTTTCTAAACCTCATTGTGTGGTAGAGCCACAATCCATGATCAAATTAACTCTGTCTTTGTTCCTGGATGAGATGTGTCAACCTACTCCTTTGTGAACAGACTAGTAATCTCCTAATTTAATAGAAAGCACCCTTTCCTGACCAGCACTCTCCTTTACTAGATCAAGGGCTTCAGATCAGGGGGCTGTCTTTATTTTGTTTTGTTTTTAATCTTCAGGATGAGGATCCTCATGGTGATTGGCAAGTAATATTTGACACAGTGGATAGAGTGCTAGGCTTGGAATCAGGAAGATTCACCTTCATGAGTTTAAATCTAGATACTTACTAGCTGTGTGACCTTGGCAAAATCACTTAACCCTGTTTGGCTCAGTTTCCTCTTCTGTAAAATGAGCTAGAGAAGGAAATGGCAAGCCTCTCCGGCGTCTTTGCCAAGAA
Organism: Gracilinanus agilis; assembly: GCF_016433145.1. Classification (NCBI taxonomy): domain Eukaryota; kingdom Metazoa; phylum Chordata; class Mammalia; order Didelphimorphia; family Didelphidae; genus Gracilinanus; species Gracilinanus agilis. Next base: position 1,844 of record NW_025384412.1, read on the forward strand.
AACCCCAACAAGATACACAAGAAATGTATTTAATACACGTTTTCCTTGACTCCTTCATTTATTCATTATACATTTAAATTTTAAAAGCAACATAGCAAAATTGGTAGAAAGCTAGCCTTAGAGTCAGGACAACCTATGTGCTTACCTCTGCCACAAAGGAAATATATAATCTTTGGTAAATTTGGTAAATTACTTAATTTCAGAGCTCCTAGATTTATCCTCTACACCTATAAGTTGAAAAATAGTAGCTGATTTGCACTAGTAGAGGGAATCTCTTCCCTGTATCTATTCACTAAGAAGAAGAGTCTCTTCATCTCCCCCTCATGCTTATTAAAGGAGAAAAGGTTACCCAAATCTAAAAGAGTACAATTAGTTCTATGCAGTTGCCAAAGAAAGCCCTTCCATCTCCAAGTGAATTTTGCTTGTATAATCTATGCTTGGGAGGAATGGAGGACAGGAGTACCTATACAAATCAAAAATGTCCAAGTCTGCACCAGAGAATATATACTATGGAAGAAAACTCTTTGGCCTTTTCACCATCCAGCCAAGGATCACCTCACCTTTAGATGGTAAACTTGTTCTGCTGCTAAAAGCTATGTTACACTCTTGAGGGTGAAGGTATTCTGCTACGGAAACCCACAAGCACATTTCACCTTAGTTGCTTTCTTCCAGGTAAGCTCACTTACTGATAGCTTGGTAAAATAGCATTTCATAGAATAATCTGACCATCCAGCTCCTTTAAAGATTGGTTCTTTCCAAAAGAAAACCTAATTTGTGACAAAGTCCTCTTGGAAGAAATATCTTAGCTGGGTCCCGTCCATATTCAGATATGTTGCCCTCTCAAATAGAGTAATCTTAACAAAAAAAAAAAATGTACCAGTGAAAGCAAACAGTTCCTTTGACATGCAAATGCACTTACTGTGAATCCAACATAGTCTCAGATCTCCAAATCAGAAAGAGAAGATATCAAGCAGTTCCAACATTTGCAGCCAAAGTGGCAAATCATTGAAAGAATTTTTAGCATAATGTCATTTTAAAAATATATATGTTGTATTAAATAGAGATTTGCCTATATAATACATAATAGAACCTATGTAAATACATAGAGAGAGTGGTAGTATGCTTTTTCTTTTTAAAAAAAAGATTAAAAGTCTAAATTAAATCTTCAAAGGCAAGAAAGGGAGTTAAGACTGGCACTCATTCAGTTCATTATGTCCTGCCTAGCAATTGCTGGGGTCACAGAACAATGAGTGATTATACATACCATATGAACTGCAATACCTACAAAAAAAAAAAAAGGATTACTAAAGAAGCGAGTGGCAGCTTGAACTCTGCATTTTCCTTCTTTTGTTTACCACAGTTTTCGAATATGCCTTTAACAGAGCTGCCTGGAGATATTGTAGGAATATGAATATTGAGAACACATCAGGATTTATAGAGAGAAATAAATTACACCACCTCTAGTGAAGTTACCAGTGCTTTCTCTTTAGTCCCAGACCTGAGATCCCATCTTCCCTTTTTGTATTTCTCTGGAGCCCCCCCACCAAAATTGACTGGTAAGGTGATGAGCACCATAGGAGTAAAAGTATCCGTTTCTGGAGGGCACAATAGGAATGAAACAGGATTTTTCTCAAAGAATTCTTAAGTGAAAGTAACATATGACTAAGCTTAAAGCCAAAGACAAAAGGCAAGGTGATAAAAATTGAAACTACCACATTTAAATGCCCCTTGGATTGCTTAACCTATTTGAACCTCAGTTCCTTGGCCAGTAAAATGAAAGAGTTTCTAAGATCATAGTGTTAGAAGTAACCTCAAAGAACATCTCACCCCCACTTTCTTGTTGTGGAGTCATGTCCAACTCTGTGATCCTATGGACCATACAGTCCATGGAATTTTCTTGGCAAACATCCTGAAGGTTTGCCATTTCCTTCTCCAGTGGTTTAGTTCAGTGGTTCCAAAACGTTTTTGGCCTACTGCCCCCTTTCCAGAAAAAATATTATTTAGTCCCCTGGAAATTATTTTTTTTTAATTTTAATAGCAATTAGTAGAAAAGATAAATGCACCTGTGGCCATCACCACTCTCCTGGATAGCTACAGCACCCACCAAGGGGCAGTAGCTCCCACTTTGGAAATCACTGATTTAGTTAAACAGAGGTTAAGTGACCTGCCCAGTCACATAGCTAGTAGATGTCTGAGGCTACATTTGAACACTGGTCTTCTTACTTCAGGCCCAGCACTTTAATCTTCTGAGTCACCCAGCAGCCTCCTAGTCTCTCATTTTATAGATGGGAAAGGTGAAGAACATTTTTCACAATCAAAAAGCATTTGTTTGTTCTTGAGGCAGCCTTTGGTTCATAGGCAAGGGAAACAATTACCCAATGCCAAGGGTTTTATTGGACTGTGTCCTTCCTAAAAATGAGTCTAAAAGTTAAAAATGAATAATGTATGATACAAAATAAAATATCCTTAACAAAAAAGGCATTTATTAAATGCCTCCTATGTGCCAAGAATTATGGCAGATGCTGGGGATACAAATAGAGAAGTGAGCTGGTACCTGACCACAAGAAGCAAGGAGTAGAACTGACATTCGAATTCAGGTCTTCTGATTGTAAACACTTTTCCCTATATCAACCATCCATGAGATGAATACATTCTGGGTCTGAATCTAGGAGCCTAGGTGCCTAAGAGCAGTCAGCTCCTCCTGACAGAAAGTCATGAGATGATGAAGCAGTACTCAGAGTTTAGTGAAATGAGCAAGAAACAAATCCATGGTAACTGAGATGCAGGAATTTGGATTAGGAACCAATTGCCTGCTGCTTTCCCTTGAATTTCAAAATTATCCTTTAGATTTACTGTTTCTTGATGCCCTCTGCCTTTTGAATCCCTGGGGCACTAACAGGCTGGTACTAACTTCTCAGACTCTACTAGCCTCTCAAACCACCTTTTCCATTTCCTGTATCTCGATACCCAGCCAACTCCTTTTTAAAATACCTTCATCGACAGACATATACATGAAAAAAAATCAGCAAGAAAAAGAGCTCAATTAAATGGAAGGCAAGAGGGAAAATGTGGTATTAATTCCATTTGTTCAAGGAATTGAAAAAAAAAAGTAACCTTCTACCTGTCTTTTCCAAAGGGACTCAGGTTCCCCATTCAATGTAACCATGATACCAAACTATGTTAAATGGACACTGCTGAGACAGGCCATTTGGAGGAAACAGGAAAGCTCTCCCATGTCTCCATTCCCTCCCCCTGCTTCTTGTCATAAACAGTCCCAATTTGATTTCTTGAAGAGATTGCCTTCTGTATAGCGAGCCCCTCACAGGCCCCTTGAGGATAAAATGACAATGAAAAACTATCAAGTAGTGGAAAACCTAATTGTTCAACTTGATATTTCTGCTGGTATTTTAGAAAGATGCATTTTTAACTTTTGTCTGAAAGTTTTCAACCCAGATGAATCTTTAGAAGTAAGTTAAATCAGATTTGATGCCCCACCTAATATAAGCTTTGTGGGAACGAGAACTTCAGTGTCTAAATCCTGAATCTGAATCCATATTTTGTCCAGCTCCTAATCATGAAGCCCTCATTGTTAATTCCTTTAGAGTATATAGACAGAGCTCTAGTTGAAGACCATTTATTTTAGCTCTTCAAGTAGGTTAAGAGGAATTCTAGATTTTAACAGTCCCATCTTTCTAGATCATCTCAAAGTAATTTCAGCTTCGAGATCACATCCTCACAACAATCATTTGAGAATGATCAGTATCCAGTGTTACTACTCAAATGATTTTGACCATGTGCAACCCCAAGAAATGAGCAAATTTCCTGGCATCACATGCAAACCCACGAAGTGAATAGACAGCCTCATGTTTTCAGCTGGGACTGGCCAGAAGTGATTGAAAACAGAAAAGCAAGCTAGTGCATAGAGAAGCATGAGAAAAGAAAAATTGCTGCTAAAATAAATATTGCCAATGGCTATCAAAAAGTGTTTCAAAAGGGACAGCAGGTTTGAAGTTCCAGAAATGCAGTTGTTTTTGCAAAATAAAAAGTAATGATTTCAAATATGCTGACTACTCAACTAAGGAAAGAAAAAATATGCAACCAAAATTAGAAGGAAAGTAGAAAAGTGGGGGGAAATTATAGCAATTATTTCTGATGAAGGCATCATTTCTCAAATATAGAGAGGACTGAGTCAAATTTATAAGAATACAAGTCAATCCCCAAATGATAAATGGTCAAAGGATATGGACAGGCAGTTTTCAGTAGTCATGAAAAAATGCTCTAAATCATTCTTGATTAAAGAAATGCAAATTAAACAACTCATACTTAGCAGATTGGTTAATATGACAGAAAAGAAAAATGAAAAATATGGTAGAAGATGTGGGAAAATTGGGTCACTAATGCATTATTGGTATTGTGAACTGATCTGGTCATTCTGGAGAGCAATTTGGAACCATACCCAAAGGGGTATAAAATTGTGCATACCCTCTTTATCTAGGAGTACGACTATTGGCCTATATCCCAAAGATATTTTTAAGAGGGAGAGGAAGACCTATTTAATCAAAAATATTTCTATCTTCTCTTTCTATGATGGCAAAGAATTGGAAAGTGAGGGGATGCCCATCAACTGCAGAATGGCCAAGCAAGTTGTGATATATGATTGCAATGGAATACTATTGTACTATAAGAAGTGAAGAGCAGGATGATTTCAGAAAAATCTGGAAAGACTTAAATTAACTGATGCAAAATGAATTTATGTGCATTTATTTTGTATCCTGCAACTTTGCTAAAGTTGTTGATTATTTCTACAAGGTTCTTAATTGATTCTCTAGGATTTTTTAAGTAGACCATCATATCATCTGTAAAGAGTGATAACTTAGTCTCCTCGTTGCCTAGTTTGATACCCTCAATTTCTTTTTCTTCTCTAATTGCTACTGCTAGTGTTGCTAGTACTATGTTAAATAATAGAGGTGATAATGGGCATCCTTGTTTCACTCCTGATCTTATTGGGAAGGCTTCTAATTTATCCCCATTGCATATGATGCTTGTTGATGGCTTTAGGTATATATACTGTTTATTATTTTTAGGAAAGATCCTTCTATTCCTATATTTTCCAGTGTTTTCAATAGGAATGGGTGCTGTATTTTGTCAAAGGCTTTTTCAGCATCTATTGAGATAATCATGTGATTTTTGTTTGTTAGATTGTTGATTATGGTCAATTATGTGGATGGTTTTCCTAATGTTGAACCATCCTTGCATTCCTGGTATAAATCCCACCTGATCATGATGGATAATCCTCTTGATCACTTTCTGGAGTCTCTTTGCTAGTATTCTATTTAAGATTTTTGCATCTATGATCATTAGGGAGATGGGTCTGTAGTTTTCTTTCTCTGTTTTTGATCTACCTGCCTTTGGAATCAGTACCATATTTGTGTCATAAAAGGAATTTGGTAGGACTCCTTCTTTGCTTATTATATCAAATAATTTGTATAGTATTGGGATTAGTTGCTCTTTGAATGTCTGATAGAATTCACTTGTGAATCCATCAGGCCCTGGCGATTTTTTCTTAGGGAGTTCTTTGATGGCTTGTTCAATTTCTTTTTCTGATATGGGATTATTTAGGTATTCTATTTCTTCTGCTGTTAATCTAGGCAATTTATATTTTTGTAAATATTCATCCATCTCACCTAGATTGCTATATTTATTGCCATATAATTGGGCGAAATAGTTTTTAATGATTGCCTTAATTTCCTCTTCATTAGAGGTGAGGTCTCCCTTTTCATCTTTGATGCTATCAATTTGGTTTTCTTCTTTTCTTTTTTTATTAGATTGGGCAGTACTTTGTCTATTTTATCTGTTTTTTCAAAATGCCAGCTTCTAGTTTTATTTATTAATTCAATAGTTTATTTACTTTTGATTTTATTAATTTCTCCCTTGATTTTCAGTATTTCTAATTTAGTTTTCATCTGGGGATTTTTAATTTGCTCACTTTCTAATTTTTTAAGTTTCATGCCAAATTCATTAATCTCTGCCCTCCCTAATTTGTTAATATATGCACTCAAGGATATAAATTTCCCACTGAGTACTTCCTTGGCTGCATCCCACAGAGTTTGGTAGGATATCTCATCATTGTCATTCTCTTCAATGAAATTGTTGATTGTTTCTATGATTTATTCTTTGACTAGCTGGTTTTGGAGAATCATATTATTTAATTTCCAATTAGTTTTTGATTTGCCTGTCCAGGTGCCCTTACTAATTATTACTTTTATTGCATTATGATCTGAGAAGGCTACATTTATTATTTCTGCTCTTTTGCATTTGTTTGCAATGTTTCTATGCCCTATTACATGGTCAAACTGTGTGAATGTACCATGTGCAGCTGAAAAGAAGGTATATTCCTTTTTGTCCCTATTTATTTTTCTCCACATATCTATTAAATCTAATTTTTCTAGGACTTCATTCACCTCTCTTATCTCTTTCTTATTTATTTTTTGGTTTGATTTATCTAGATCTGAAAGAGGAATATTTAGATCTCCCACTAGTATGGTTTTACTATCTATTTCCTTCTTGAGCTCTGCCACTTTCTCCTTTACGAATTTGGATGCTATGCCATTTGGCGCATACATATTGAGCACTGTTATTTCCTCATTGTCTATACTGCCTCTTATCAGGATGTAATTACCTTCCCTGGCTTTTTAAATCATATCTATTTTTACTTTGGCTTTGTCAGAAATCATGATTGCCACTCCTGCCTTCTTTTTCTCATTTCAAGCCCAAAAGATTTTGCTCAAGCCCTTTATCTTAAACTTGTGTATGTCCACCCACCTCATATGTGTTTCTTGTAAACAATATATGGTAGGATTTTGGTTTCTAATCCCCTCTGCTATTTGCTTCCGTTTTATGGGTGAGTTCATCCCATTCACATTCAGAGTTATAATTATCAGTTGTGTATTCGCCAACATTTTCATATCCTCTCCTAGTTCTACCCCTCCTTCTTACACTATTTCCTTTTAAACCAGTGGTTTGCTTTAAGCCAGTAACCCTTGTCCCATCCCTTGATTTACTTCCCTTTCTATCCCCTCCCTTATTATTCCCCCTTTTTTTTTATTTTTAAGGCCTAATGAATTCCCTCCCCCTTCTTCTTCCCTCCCCACTCCCCTGCTCTCCTTGGTTTATCCCTTCTGACTTTCTCCATTTTAACTTTCTTGATAGGAATTTCTCCAAAACATATTATGCTATTCATTTCCTTACCTTTCTAAATAGTATTGCTGGACATAATAAAAATCTCCTAAACTAATCACAGGTAATTATTATAAATATTATATATATATATATATACA
>NW_025384413.1:0-5137 GCF_016433145.1 Gracilinanus agilis
CCACCTCTCCATCAATATTCAGCAGTCAGGAAGAGGATTCTATTTTCTCCAAACTCTTTGAAGGGCTGGACGTCCCCGGCAGCCCCTGAAGATGGCCGAGGTTTGTTCCTGGTACTTGATGAAACAGTGATTTGTTTGGAGGCCTCGAGCCCTCCCCGAATCGGTCCTCCATGGGCCTCCCTTAAGGAGCACCTCGGGTCAAAGGGCAGAGGTCACTCCGCTTCTCAGATGCTCCGGCCTCAGGCCTTTGGAGTCTTTTCTGACCTAGCCGATCCCAAAGAAATGGCCGGAAGCAAAGCCGATCTTGCCAGAGACTCACTGAGCCAGTGGCAGCCTACCAGGGGCACGTTTCCTGGCATGGACTTGCTGCTCATCCCCAATTGTTCTCCATTAAAAAATCCCAAGGCCAGCGTCTAATCGTGAGGGCAGCAGCCGGGCACACACAAGGGTCCTTTGTGCTTTGGCCGTCTCCCGAGGAGGCAGCAAACGTGACTTAAACACTCCCACCTGTGTGTGCCGGGAGGCCGGAGCCGCTCTCCAGTCCATTCTGGGTTAGTTATACCGAAAGCCTGGGGATTTGTTGAAGCCTCCTTGGGGTGCACGGATGGCCCCGGCCCTCTCTCGGGAGGGCCCTCAGAGCTGGGAAGTTTTCAGGTATTGTTACTGTTGTGCCAACATCCAGTCACGTGTGGCCCCCTGGACTCTACTGTCCTTGGGGTGAGATACTGGCGTGGTTTGGTCATTTCCTTCTCCAGTGAATTAAGACAGAGGTTAAGGGACTTGCCTAGGGTCTCCCAGCTAGTGTCTGGGCCTGGATTTGAACTCAGGCCTTCCTGGCTCCAGGTCTAGCATTCTCTCCACCAAGCTGCTGCCTAAGTTTTTAGGTTGGGGCTCTTAATCGCCATCTGCTCTAACCTGCACCTCTACAAGCTCTGGGTCTACCAGGGGACCAGCCTGGCTAAGGGCAGAGAGGTTCATCGTCCACACATTGACCATCAGAGGAGGAAACACAGCGGGGATTTGGAGGGAGTGTCCACACTCTGGAAAGACCAGCCAATGTGTCCTGAGCGCCTCCTGTATGACTGGCCCCCCTCCAAACGCCAGGGACTCTACCACGAGGCATCTGACTGCCCCTGACCACAGAGGGTTCACAGAGAGGTGGGGGAGATGAGCCTGCTCCCCAAATACTGACGACAGAAGCCGGGAGTCCTTAGCCTGACATTCGATACCCTCCCTTAGACTGTAAACTTCTGGAGGGCAAGGACTGTCTTTTGCCCCATCTGGAATTTTTTGTCCGGCACATAGTAGGCGCTTAATAAATGTGTAGCAACCGAAAAATTTGACAGCAACGTGAATTCAGATTCTGGAGTCATTGAACCTGAGTTCAGATGCCGGCTTTGTCACTTACTGACCGCGTGTCTTTGGCAAAGTCCCTTTATCTGTCCGGGTCTATTCCCACATCGGTCAGTGGATGATCTTGGAGGGCCCAGGCAGCTCTTACTCTGAGCTTGAATCATGGAGACTTTGGGGGACTTCTGGCCACCCTCCCTTATATTGTACCGATTTGGGGGTCTGTTATCTGCCTGCCCTTAGAAGGGAGGCTTCCTGAGGGCAGAGAGCAGATTATTTCAGTGCCCGGGACAGCAGGAGATAGAAAGCACGAGGTTAACAAGTAAGTGTTCACATAGTTAAATGTGCCACAGGCTAAAGAGGCCAGATAGGATGTCTGGAAGGGACGAGATCACAGGCTCCCTCGAGTACGGGGTTGGAGAGCAAGTTTAAGGGAAGGACCAGGCTTAGGAGAACGAGGAGGGAAAGACTGTTACTGGCAGAGGCAGAGGTCAGAGACCTGCCTAAGCATCTCAGAGTCATGTAGTGGAGGGCTGATGAGGCTGAAAAAAGATCCATCCATCCATCCATCATCCATCCATCTGTCTGTCCATCTATCCATTCAACCATCCATCTATCCATCCATCCAACCATCCATCTATCCATCCATCCATCCATCCATTCAACCATCCATCTATCCATCCTTCCATCCATCCATCCATCCATCCATCATCCATCCATCTGTCTGTCCATCCATCCATTCAACCATCCATCTATCTATCCTTCCATCCATCCATCCTTCCATCATCTATCCATCATCCATCCATCCATCCACCCATCCATTTGTCTGTCTATCCATCTATCCATCCTTCCATCCATCCATCCTTCCATCATCTATCCATCATCCATCCATCCTTCCATCCATCCATCCATTTGTCTGTCTATCCATCCATCCATCATCCGTCCAACCATCCATCCTTCCATCATCTGTCCATCCTTCCATCCATCCATCCATCCATCCATCCATCCATCCATCCATCCATCCAACCATCCATCCTTCCATCTTCTGTCCATCCTTCCATCCATCCATCCATTCATCATCTATCTATCCCTCTCTATAGATATCTAGATACATATTATTTATTTATATTCTATACATACATAATTATATATTTTATTTATATTTATATATCTCTATTGATATAGCTAGAGATAGACAGATACAGATAGAAAGATGGATGGATGGATGGATGGACGGACAGATGGGTAGACAGACCCATGGATAGACAGGTAGATAGAAAGATGGATGGATAGACTGAGATGATATAGGAGTGGTCCATTGCCCAGATTGGCTTTGGACTCGGGCCCTTCCCCTCCAGATCCACCATTGTCTGCCCTCCGAAGAGGGGACGCTCCTTCGCGTCTGTGGGAACGCTAGCTGCTGCCCCTGATGGCGGGTCCTGTGGAGCGCGGAAGCCCCCGGGGTGCCGGTTATTCTCATCTTTCCCCGTCTTCTGCTCACAAAAGACCCCAAGACGGTCCTGAATTAAATCACTCATTTTCCAAGAAGGCTTCCCATAGGAACTGGCTCCCCAACAGTCACCCCCCCCCCCCAGCAGGGGAAGGCCTGCAGAGCCCTCGGGCCCCCTGGCCCCTCTCCCTGACCCTGACCCTCTCAGCCAGCCTTGACTTACAGATCACAAGGGCTGCCTTTCTGGAGAGTGCGGAGGGCAGCGGCCCACCCCGTGGCACCCTGTTATTCATTCGCTTGGCCTTGGAGCTCTGACAGGACGAGTGGCCGGTGCCCGGGCCCCTGGGGGCCTCCTGGCAGTACGATGGGGGCAGGGGCAGATGCCGGGGCCAGCTTGCAGGTCAGAGGAAGCTCCAGCGTGGCTGGCCATTTGACCTGACGCTGGAGTCCAGATGGGCCCTGCCTTCCCAGGCTCTAAGTCGGGCTCTGGATCTCCCTCAGAATGGGCCTCTTTCGGCCTCGCCTCCCCGTCTCTTGGCTCCATCTTGATTTCTTGGTCCTTGTCTCGGAGAGTCCTGACAAACGGAAGGAACCGGGAGGAGGCAGGGCTGGGAACCGGGTGCTCGAGGCATAGGCCGATGGGCGGGAGGCCCAGGGAGGGCCTCGGATCCTGGGAGACCAGGATAAAACCCAGGCTGAGGAGGCGGCCAGCGAATGGGCGAGGAGCCCAGAGGACCGTCCCGGGAGGAGCTGAGGGCCATCGGAGGGGCCGAGGCCGGGCCCCGGCGCGCTGCGCAGGCATTTCCGGGCCAGTCCGCCTCTCTTTGTAACGGGGAAGGGGAGGCCCAGCCTCTGTTGGGACGCCAGAACCCCTCCGAACCCCCCAAGGTTTTGGAAAGCGACGACCCAGAGCCCAACCTCGGGCCTTGCTTTGCCGTGTCTTTCCTTCGCAAGAGAAAAAGCCGGAACCCGGATTCTCCAAGGTTCCTCCCAGCTCGGCGCCCATTGCCAGGGCCAGTCATGGCTCAGGAGCTAGAAGAGGAGGCCCAGAGCGACGGCATAACGATTCCCTGCATGATCTTCTCTTCACAGATGAGGCGGCCGAGGCCCACCGGGGCAGTGACTTGCCCAGGGTCACCCAGACAGTCAGCGAGCCTGTGATGAGTTGCTGCCCACTGTGTGCCAGGCTCTGTGCGAGGGCCCCAGGATACAAGGGCCCTTCTGTGGGGGAACCAGGACACACTGGGGAGGTCCAGAGGGCAGGCCCAGCCTCCGCCGCCTCTCTGGGCTCAGTCCATCTTCCACCCTCTTTAGCTCATGACTCAGCAGGATGGTGGGGTCTTATTTAGAACAGAGATGGGGGGGGCCCAGGCTGAGCCCTGTCTGAAGTGGCCCCCGGCTCTGCCCAGGGGTGCCTCCAGCCTGGGCTTCAGACCCCCAAACATAAGGAGCTGCTCGCTACCCCCTTGGCCTGAGGGCCGTCCTGCCCACGGCCCATCTCTGCTCTCTGGCACTTTGGGCTGATCTAGAACTTGGGCCCCCCGAAGGGCAGCTGGGTAGCTCAGTGGATGGAGAGACGGGAGGTCCTGGGTTCAAATCCGGCCTCAGACACTTCCTAGCTGTGTGACCCTGGGCAAGTCACTTGACCCCCATGGCCCACCCTTCCCACTCTTCTACCCAGGAGCCAATACACAGAAGTTAAGGGTTAAAAAATAAAAATAATAATAAAAGAACTCGCCCCCCCCATCCCTATTTTACAGATCCATAAAAGTCAGAGCCGGGAGCCCCGTCCAAGGCACCAGCCCAGGCTCTTACAGGCTTCTGGGGGCATCGTGGGTCCCGATACAGGCTGGGGGAGCCGCTTCCTGCCTCTGCCCAGAGCTGGCACATGTGGGAGGCTTCAGAGCCACGTGGCTGCGGCTTCGATTCCTTCTCAAGGGAGCCCTGGGAGGCCGGAGCCCACTGGCAGAAAAATCACAGACAGACAGACAGAGACAGACAGACAGACAGACAGACAGGGAGGCAGAGGGAGGCGGCAGCAGGGCAGAGAGGCGGGCAGTGGGGAGTGCCTCGGAGGCCCCGGATGAAGGGAAGCTGGGGGCCCGGGGGGAGGGGGCGCAGCCTCATCAGGAGCTCCCTATTGCCTCAGGAGCCAGGCTCTGCCAGGCCAGCCGGTCCCGCAGCCCCGCAGCCCCACAGAGGCTGGGGCACTTGGGAGGCCGGCCGGGCGTCCCACTCTCCTGGCTTCTGGCTTCCCATGAAAGGCCCCTTTCCCGGCCTGGCGCGCGGCCCTCGGCTCTCCCCCGCCCCTCCCCCCTCGGCCCCCTTCATCAGAAG